>NW_024884364.1:10312653-10332844 GCF_019232065.1 Centrocercus urophasianus | reverse complement strand
TTATTTTTTTTTTTTTTTTTTTAAAAAAAAAAAACAAAAAAAAACCAAAAAAAACCCCACCACTTTACATTTATATCTTTCTGGCTTCTACTGTGCACCAGCAGCTGTCTGTGGCAGGTAAGTTATCAAGCAGACATCATTCCGTCATAGATGAAGCCTTTCTCACAAGATCTCCTTTGGTTAAATGTAGGTCTCACAGCAAACAATGTATGATATCTTCTGAAGGACAGACCAGTCTGCCTCTATGAATGAGGGAAGCTGGTGTGTCCATTCATATTGGTTTTTGCCATCATATCTACAGTTAAGGAATTAAAGCTTATTCCTATTCTGTACAGTGATCTGCATCTGTCTTAGAAAAAATCTGAGGGAAAAGATATATTTTATTTTATTTATTTTTTACATTTATAGGGGAACAAAATTTATTCCATAGCTTAAGAAATAAAAATCTGGTTAACTAGGAGACAAGAATACAAAGAATATGTGAGTAGTGCTTACTATTCTAATACAGGCCTTCAGCTTATCTATATTGCTAATTAAGCAATTAGCATTGCTCAGCTGTAAGTCTGTATGGTACAGAAGAGCAAAGTACATATTTCTGCCACATTGCATAACTCCAAAGATACCAAATAACTGGGAGCTCAGGAGATCCAGGAGACTCCATGTTGTGTTTCAAAACCACAGGCATATTGGAACCACTGGAAAGGGAAACTTAGATGTTATTTGAATCTGTTTTAATTTTGGTAAGATTGGCCGTAATATACTTCTCCAGCAACATCTCAGTCAATGAAGCCTCACAGATAAGCAAAGAGAGGACAAAAACAAAATAGTGAAGAGAAGTAATGCATCATATCCAGACCAAATGGTAATCAAAGCCATCCTTATCCATGCCTGTTCTTCATTTGTCAGAAAGTCACAATGTCCCTGGAGCCACAGTAGCACATGTACTTCCACATATATGTCTGTGACTGTTCAGTGCTCAGATTTCAAGAAATAGTTGCTGGAACTCAAGACTTCGGAACTTGCTGATTACTAAAGGACAAAGAATGAAGATGCATAAAGAATGAGCAGATTCGGAACAGCTGACTGACAGCACACACAGGGGACTCCACAGGGAAGAAGTTTCTACAGAGTCTCTATTGAAGGCCTAGAATAATGCATGGCCTGCATTGAGTTGAAAGACTAATCTAAAAATAGGACTAGTCTTTCTTCTGCACTGATCAGCAGACACAGGCGTAGCCAAGATTTTAAGGAGAATGACACGTCTGGCAACAACAGAAAGAGAAAGGTTTGCTTTGTCTAAGAAAATAAAATACAGTGGATAAGTTGCTTAGGAGCAACGCATTGAAAAATGGGATTGCTTAAATGTTGCTAAGATCAGTACCTGCTCTTCAATCTGTCGCTCATACTGAATTTTGGCCATATAAATTGAAGTCATCCAGGAGCTACCTGAACTAGCCTTCAGGTTTCTCTTGAATATTATTTGAGGTTTTTATTCTTGTTGTTATGCATTGAGAATGCCAAGAGTACTGGAGAAAAAAAAAAATCATCTCATCATTACTGATGCGGAATCTTTGATAGAGGCAGCCACAACATGGAGGAGGAAGAAGAGGGAGAAGGAGCCTTAGTTTCTCTGCTCTCTTGTGACATGGGTCTCAAGACTTAGCTTTTACCTGGGGATACTTCAGAACTTTAAGTGACCTGGTAAATCAACTGCTGAGAATCCCCACTTGAAACTAAAAGTGAGTTATTTAAGAGAGCAGGATCTGATAACCTTACACAAGTCTGAAGTCCCTATTTCACTGAACACCTGCATCCATGCTGAGAAACTGATGTTGCCCTAACATCATTTTCCTGAGAAACGTGGTTATATATTATTTTCAGTACTGTGTAACTCCCAAATGGTATGCAGGGATAACATCACCCACTGCTGTGATGAAACATGGCAGCTGCTAAACACAAGACAGCTACAGATGAGGTCAGGAAAAGAAAATTATCCTGGGTCATACTGGGTCTCTGTTACACCTATGAAACACCACAGCAGTTATTCTCTATTTAAACAAATTGAAACAGGAATGTCTTCAAAGCCATTGTATAGAAAGTTAGAAAAGAAACTGTAAACAGCTGGAACACAATTATTTGTGTTACAAATTGTTCTGTCTCTTCTTTCTTAATGGATTGATAATGCTTGCATATAGCTGTTTCCTGGAGACCTCACATCAAACATCTCAATAACCTTATGCAGGTAATCAAAGGCTAACTGGGACTTGAATAGAAATAATTGTTATGATTTAACATAAAATGCACTGACTGATTGTTTCAGTGAAAGTGTCTACGAAGGCCAGGGTAGTTAGATGCTTGGCACACCATTATTAAACTGAGAGAGCAAACTGCAAACAGTGTACAAGCAGCACTATTTAACAGTGGATATGGCATCGTACAGTCACTAGATAGTTCACACTCAAAAAAAAAAAGTCACATTATTTAAAAAAAAAAAAAAAACAATTTAATTCTTGGATTTTTATTCTGTGACTTTCTTACTTTTCAATACAGAAATAAATACCTTTACATAGGAACATCTGGCCTAGAGATAGCTGATAAACGAGAGTATATACCAAAGAGGTACAACAACACATTCATAGAATCACAGAATCACAAGGTTGCAAAGGATCATCTAGTCCAACAGTCCTCCCGCTACCATAAGCTACTAAGTCATAGCTCCTCACCCAGATGCCTCTTGAACACTGCCAGGGACAGCAACTCCACCACCTCCCTGTGCAGCCATTCCAGTGCCTGACCACTCCCTGAAAGAAAAAGTTTTTCCTCATGTCCAACCTAAACCTCCTCCGGTACAACTTGCAACCATTTCCTCCTCACCTCAACCTGCCTTCAGAAAGTTGTAGAGTGCAATGAAGTCTCCTCTGAGCCTCCTCTTCTCCAGACTCAACAACCCCAGCTCCCTCAGTCACTCCTCATAAGACTTGTGCTCCACACCCCTCACCAGTTTTGTCGCCCTTCTCTGGGCACACTCCAGAGTCTCAATGTCTTGTAGTGAGGAGCCCAAAACTGAACAAAGGGGGATGATCACCTCCCTGCTCCTGCTGGCCACACTATTTTTAATGCAGGCCAGGACAGCATTGGCCCTCTTGGCCACCTGGGCACACTGTCAGCTCATGTTCAGCCAAGCATTAACCAACACCCCCAGGTTCTTTTCCTCTTCACAGTCATCCAGCCACTTGTCTGCAAGCCTACAACGCTGCATGGAGTTATTGTGGCCAAAGTGCAGGACCCAGCACTTGGCCTTGTTGAACCTCACCCTTCACCTCAGCCCAGTGGTCCAGATTACCTAGATCCCTCTGAATGGCCTCTCTCCCCTCAGGCCAATCCATACCACCTCCCAGCTTGATGTCATCCGCAAACTTATTGAGGGTGCACTCAACTCCCCTCATCTAGGTCATCAATAAAGATATCAAACAGGATGGGCCCCAGTACCAATCCCTGGGGGACACAAATGTAATGGATCACCAGCTGGACTTAACTCTATTAACCACTACTCATCGGGTATGGCCCTCTAGCCAGTTCCTTACTGAAAGAAGGTTATACCTGTCCAGGCCACAGGCAGGCAGTTCCCCCAGGAAAGTACTGGGAGAGACCATGTCAAAGGCTTTGCTGAAGTTTAGGTAGACTACATCGACAACCTTTCCCTCATCTACCAGTCTGGTCACCCAGTTGTAGAAGGAGAAGAGGTTGGTCAAGCATGACCTGCCTTTCATGAAGCCATGCTGGCTGGGTCTGATCCCCTGGATGTTATGTACATGCTGTGTGATCTCACCCAAGATGATTTGCTCTATAACTTTCCCTAATACTGATGTCAGGCTGACAGGCCTGTAGTTCCCTGGATCCTCCTCACAGCCCTTCTTGAAGATGGGAGTCACATTAGCAAGCCTCGAATCTTCTGGCACTCTCCAGATAACCAGGAGCACTGATAGATGGCCAAGAGCAGCTCAGCAATCACTCCCAACATTTCCCTCAGCACTCTAGGATGGAGCCCGTCTGATCCCATGGACTTGTGACAGTCCAGATGGAGGAAGAGCTCTGTCTCCTTCTGAACCACCACAGGTATATTTTGCAAACCATCCCAGACTTCTAGATCAGGGCATAAAGTGCCCTGAGGACAACTAATCTGCCTATTAAAGCTTTCAGCCTTTTCCTAATCCTCAGTGGTCACATTCCCTGCTGCATCCTTGGTTCTTCTCTTACCACTGGTATATTTACAAGAGGATTTCTTATTCTCTTTTACTGCAGTGGCCAATCTAAGTTCAAGTTAGGCTTTTGCCTTCCTAACTTCCTTCCTGCATACCTTAGCAACTTCCTTGTAATATCCCCAAGTAACCTGTCCCTTCTTCCAGAGGACACAGACTACCTTCCAAAGCTTCAACAGTAGTTCCCAGTTCATCCACGGTCTTCTTCCCCTAAAGCTTGCCTTACTGCATTCAGAGACAGCCTGTTCTTGTGTCTTTAAGATTTCCACCTTGAAGAGCATCCAGGCTTCCTGGATCCTGGTTTTACTCATAAGGAGACTTCCAAGGGACCCATGCAACAAGTGCCCTGAACAGGTCAAAGTCCACCCTCTGGAAGTTCAAGATAGCAGTTTTCTAGTCACCCTCCTGACATTTCTAAGAGAGAATTCTACAATTTCATGGTCGCTCTGCCCAAGACAGTCCCCAACCTTCATATCTCCCATCAGAACTTCACCATTAGCGAAGAGCAGGTACCCTGGTAGGCTCTTGTACCAGCTGTGTAGGGAAGCTATCTTCCACACACTATAAACCTCTTGGACTGCTTCCTCTGCACTGTATTATATTTCCAACACATATCAGAGAAGATGGGAACATGAGAACAAGTGCTGGTGATTGCACAACTCCTGCAAGCTACTAATAGAATGCCTCATCCTTCTCTTCATCCCAATTAGGAGGTCTGTAACAGACCCCCACCAAGATGTCACCCCTACAGGCCTTCCCCTGATCCTTAACCACAGACACTCAATTTCATTATTCCCAACCCCAAGCTCTTCAACATCAAAACAGTCTTCAATATGAAGGGCCGCACCACCACCCTTCCTTCCTTGTCTATCGCTTCTAAAGAGCTTGTAGCCATCTATCACAGCACTCCAGTCATGGAAGTGGTCCCACCATGTTTCAGTAATAGCAACTGGGTCATAGCCTGCCACACAATCACTTCCAGTTCCTCCTGCTTGTAGCCCATGCTGTATGCATTGGTGTAGATATACTTCAAATGAGTCATCTGTCTCATCACCAGCTCAAGCATTGTTTTCTGGGCTCATCTCTGGTGAGCCCTGTTTTGTCCCCATTCCCCTGTTGTAGCTAGTTTAAAGCTCTTTTGATAAGCCCCACTAGCTCCTGCACTAGGATTTGTTTCCTCCTTTAAGATAGGTGGGTTCTACGAAGGGACAACAGGCCAGGGGCTGAGTAAACTGCCCCATGATCAAAGAACCCAAAGCTTCTGCCTCGACAGCAGCCTCTAAACCAATTACTCATTACTTGTGCTTTCTAAGCCCACTCCAAATCCTTCACTGCCCCTGAAGGTATAGAACAAAAGATCACTTGCACTCCTGCTCCTTGAACTAAATGCCCTAAACCCCTGAAATCTCTTTTCATAGTTCATAGGATTCTTTGAGCCATTTCATCACTGCCCACCTGAAACATGAGTTCATCCCAACCTTCCAGTCTTCCTAGGTTTTCAAAGTTTATCACTGCCAGAGAAAGAATTCTGAGCTGGGCTACACTTATTCTTAGTTCAAGAAGGAGAAATTTGCATTTACTGTTATTATACATAACACATTTGTTCTATGCATGTGACATAGGAGACACAATATTACGGAAAAGTATGCAACATTACAAGGTAAAAAAAACCCTGATCGTTAAATCAATCTCTCTACAATAATTAAGTTTGCCACTGTATTATAAGGAAAAAAATTTTGCAGATCTAGTGCAGAAATGTTCATAATATCTTTAACACATTTCTACTGCGCTTCATACTTTGTTGCAGTCTAAGTAAAACAACACTTAAAAAAAACCTTTCAAATATTGATTTCTGTTCCTCCCTCCTCTTGTGTACTGAAAACTTCTGAAGCAGTGTAGAATTAAACCATTGCCTTAACTCAGCAAAAGGCAGAAATGCTTCATGCAGCACTGAAGCTCCAGACTTTCCCTTCCAGCATCTGACAATGAGCGGATCCAAAGCAATTACAGAATTTTGCTTCTTGGCTATCTTTACTGTAAACTTTAACTGCAGGTTGCTCACAGGCCTTTTTATTTTCAATATATAGAAAAATTGTAAAAACTACTTAGGCATTTGTAGACATTTTATAATTTCTAGGTAGCGTACTAAATAGCTTACAAACACAACTGATAGCTCGGTAGTTCCATGATTCACTTGTGGAAAAAAGGCCCAAACTCTAATCTTGCAGTTAATTACGCATGGAAGGCTTTACACATGCATATATCCATGCTGTGTTTATGAAAATTATGTGCATTAGAAGTTAGTCTGGATTTAACCAGACTGTTAACAAACTGTTAGATGAACAGTTTAACTATTCATTTTAAACTTACTTAAAGTTACCATACATAAACTTAGTACCCCCATTACATTTTCCATTCCGAGTAAATAACAAGACAAAACTACCTATACTAAAAGGTACATGTAATAGACTTTTATTTAGTCCTCAAAAAAAAAAAAAAAAAAAAAAAAATCTTTATGACTTCTGAAAATTGATATGTATTAGTTACGAGTCTTATGTGGTTTCTACAATTGCTCTCTGTGAAATTTGCCTAGCTTTTTTTTTTTTAAGTGAAGCTGTGTATTTTATGTTAAAATTAGAAACTCTTCCTTTGTGGCCTTTTCAACTTAATTATACCTCACAATTGTTCCTGATTTTAAAGCTATCACAGATTTAACCTCAAAGCTCTCTCTATTACTAGCTAACTCTTTAGTGTCTAGCATAATAATGAAAATGCTAGACAAAGAAACGACAGAGGCAACTCCAAAGTTTCCAGCTCAAAAGCATTAAAGAAGATCTTTTTAAAATACCTTGCTAGACTTAGCAGCGAAGATTAGGATTTCAGCATTGCGGCCTCTTTTGAGATAGAATTGAACATTTAACTGATCAGGCATTTTTACTTGCATCTAATTGTGTTGTCTCAATTTATGCAAACCTTGAACAAATCCAATGAAGTCAAAGTGGTTATCAAATAAAGCTGGTGTAAGATAGGAACAATTTCATTCTTGGCCCTCCCTAATTGTACTATGCTTTTAAAAATAAATTTGACCCTTTCCCCGTGCAAAGCAGCTCACCATGCAACTAACGACAGTGCTGGTGCTTCTTAGGATCACAGCTACGTCTCAAAGTCAAACAGTAACCTAAAGAAAGGGGGGGTGATCACTGGAACATACATTTCAATAATAAATAAGAGCCAAGTGGAAAGGTTAGCAGCCAAATGGTTACTAGTCCAGCTGCATCCATTGTACCTGCCAGGGAAACAAACTCATTAACAGAATTTTCCTTCCAGTGGCTGCTAAGGAGTTACTGAGGGTGCTGGTGTCAGTATGACCTTTCATTCTGGATGCCAAATGAAAAGTAGTATTCACTGAAAATTACACAGAATAGCTACAGAAGAACAATCCTCTCCTACTGTGCCAAAAATGCCCTTTATCATGTACCAGTTGCAAGCCCTCTCCTGCAATCTACTGAGTGCATCACCTACTATTAGGTGGGAAGATGTAGACAAGGATTTGAATGGATGACTATACACGGCAGCCTCATAGACCCTATAAGTTACACAAGAGGTAGACATCACAAGGGACAGGGTGTTTTGCTTATTCTATGCCTTTAAATATATATATATATATATATATATATAGCACATTTCCTGCATTTTCCTTTCCAAGAGTAATTGTGCAACATCTGTCTTGGGAAAGAAGGCACCACTGTGGCTTTATGCCTTTCTGTATCACCCGAACAGGCTGTCAGCCCTCTACTGAGTCTTCTCCTCTGATATCAGGCAGCTGATAAGCAGGACCTGTAGATCAGATCCATCTGCCTGAAATGGACAAGGAGCCAGGACATCAGACTTTCACCTTCTGATCTACTTAGCCTAAGTGCTTACATCTAGGCTGGACATACCTGCATTAATTCCATGGTGCCTTCAACACCAGAGACCAACATTTTGCATAGGAGCTGACATAACGCAAGTGTTAAAGGTCTTCCGTTACCTGGCAGCAATCTCAGGAGCATTACCTTGACCCTTCTCAACTAGAAATATAACTAGTACAGAAAGTGTTTCACTCCAGCAAAATCACCACATATAACATCTGCAATCTCTCTTCTGTTCCCACATAGAAACAGATGGCTGACAGGAAGTCCCCTACAAAACCTCTCAAACATGAAATAGCCTAGATTCTTTTTTTTTTTTTTTTTTCCAGTGGGATCCAAACAGCTAATATAATTAGCAAAAACAGGTATGCTTCCAGGTACTCAAACAATTCTTCAGGTCTGAAACAGGATCTATTAGAGATCGTGGAATTTGCATTCCTCTTGAGTCAGTCAGGTTTCTATTTGCTTTTCTTTTCTCCTAGTACTACATGCTGTTGTACTGTAAGTAGTATTAACTTTCAGTGTTTCTGGAGTAAAACCTTTTTGAGCATCTCTGTTGAAGTCAGTGTGCAAACCTTAGATAGTGAAGGGAATAAGTTAATGGTTGGACAACCAGAATGGATTCTAAAACTACTGACATAATTTCAATTTATCTGCTACATGATTAATCATGTTAGGATGTCAAAATCCATGATTCTAAGTAAATAAAACATAACTAAGTGCAGCGTAATCCAAGTGAGGTTTGAAATCAGACTATCCAAGATGAAGGAACAAGTCTTTCAAATCTTTCCTTTCCAAGATATCTTTTCTGCAAAGGTTTATAGTTAAAGAATAGACAGTGATTGATGACCATTCTCTACAAAGCTACTCATTCTACTCGGGTCATTCATCTTCTTCCCCTCCCCCCCACCACACACATACACACACAGAACTAACAAGATTTATCTCCGATTCATTCTGTTCAGAAAGCCAGGGGGTGGACCTCCTGTTGAGAGAACTCTTCTTGCTACTCTGCTTTTTTAACTTACATCTGAGTACTCTTCCAGAAAACTAGAGAACAAAATACTTTTCTTAATGATATACACTTCTTGAACAGTCAACAAACATTTTGTTCTGAGCCTTAGCGATTAATGGCACCAGGGAACTCTTCATAACATCAGGGATTTCTTCTACATGCCCTTGGGCAAAAGGTAGCTCAACTGCTGCTTTTCCCCCTCCCACAAATGGTGGTGACATTCAGAGTTGTTTGGTTGCTAACCACTGCCCGAGAAGTAGTTGCTCTTCCATTGTGATGGGCATACAATGACTCTGAGAAACATTCTTTGAAATAGGAAAGCTACACAGAAACATCAGATCAACTTTCTTGGCTTTGTTTTTCTTCTGTTTTCTTGTTGATTTTACTGGAAAAAACAGTAGAAACAGCTCTGGATCATAATAATATTTCTAGAGAACAAGATATGTCACCTTCATACTCTTGACAGCTCAATATCAAAAAGTCATGTCTGGCCTGAAATAAATACAGCATCTGCTGAGATGCTCTAAAAGTGCTGGGCAGCAGGGATGTCTGTCAGTGAGTTCATACAAATGAGCTCTTACTACCCCAGCAACTTGTCATTAACCCTTCAGTGCTGTCACAGAAAGAGTTAATGCATTAAGGCTACACTCTGAGCCTCTGCTGGTAGGATGTCTGAGGCAGAGAGGAAAAACAACAAACAAAAACCTAGGAATAATTCAGGCTACCAACACCAGATATCTGAAGTTCAAGGGCAACTCTTCCAAGGATTTACACAATTGTATTTCAGTTCTCTCTCTTCACCTCTCTGGTCTTATTTCTCATAATCTCTCACACAATTTTCTTTCCAGGGAAACAGGAATCTACTGTTACCTACTTTGAACAAATGCAGAATTGAGGAGCTAAGTAACCTTCTCAAAATCAAGCACCAATCTTCAGATGGAAGAAATAATTGAACTCATACCTCCAGAATCACAAATTTTCATCCAGACCCCCTTCCCATCATTCCTCTGCTTACCATTATAGTCTCCGGGTAGTTGTGCATACTTACTCTTCTAATGAAGTGGAGCCACACGGCAGCACGTCTTCCCAGTCTCCCACAAGGTTATCTGTAGTGACTGCATTCAACATCAAGCCAGAAGGAAGGCTAAGTTTGAAATTAGGGGGCACTACATTCCTCCCAAAATAATTCAATTTTCCCAGCTGCACTGAAATATAGAACAAACTACAATACTCTTTCAGCCAATGGTGCTTTCTTTTCCTATCTTCTACTCTGAGGAGGACTGCATGATGGGAAAGCCAGTATGGCCTTAAGAAGCCAGTTAATTCTGACTTTCTGAAGCCTCCTTATTTTTTTTCTACGCTTATTTAGGTAGTCACACTTCACTCTAGGGCATAGATTTGGAGTGTGCAATTCAAGCTGTGCTATATTGCATTATGCTGCATTCTGAGGCACACTACTGCCAACACATGATTAAATTAAGATTCTGAAACACAAGTAACGACAAACTCATAAAAATCAGGCAGTACTGATGTGAACATCACTCAGTGAAAGGCAGAAAAAACAACAATCAAGCCAACAAAAAAAATCCCACAAGAACAAAGGACAGGACAGAAGTTATAAATGCTGTTGACAGTTCTAAGATACAAAGCTTTTTGAAAGGCATTTCTTAAACTTCCTTCAAATTTTATTGCAGATGATCTTAAAGAGAAAATGGTCCTTTTCCCCCTGCCCACCTTGCTATTTCTGCACAGTATCTAATTTCAGTGTCTCTAACAAAGGCATAATAAGAGTCATGATTACAGATGTGGGACATCTACTCCCACTATATTTCAAGTTGAAACTTTAAGACCCACTTTTCACAGACTACTGTAACTGCTTCTACCCTGTATATTTCTTTCGCTGTTCAACATCTTCCATTGCTTATAAATGTTTAACTACAATGTGGAAAAAAGCTGAATAACAAGCTATCCAAAAATGAAAGTCACAGACAAAATAGAGCAAGAGGTTCTAAGATAATAAAAATAACAATAAAAAACCCAACATCACAACTAACTGCACTCCCAGTTGGCTACTGATAATTAAATCACTTTAAAATAGGTCTCAGTAAACAGAGATATTCGTTGGGCCATTTATAACCTTTCCCTCAATGGATAAATCAGTGGATGGAATCACAGCTCAGACAGGTGGCATATATTGTTCCCCCATACCCATGTAGCCAAGCATGCAGTGGGTAATTGGCTTCTGTCACATTACTACGTTTTAGCTCCAAAAACCTGTGTTGTCCTAATAGGAATAAATGAATAGCAGCTACTGAGAATAAACACTGCTACTATCTAAGAAAATTGCTCAAAATTGGTCTAGCCTGAATCAACAAATTCAGGGAGACACAGAATTTGGGTTTGACTAATTCCTTTGTACGGTTTAATTCGAGGCTGTCACCTACAGTACATTGAAATTATTGTATCTGCAGTTTCCACAGAGGAAATTCTGGCACAGGTTATATCTCAGCCAGAGACCTGTCAATCTCCAGCTTCTTGCTGAATACTTGAAAACTGAAAATATAGAAGGAAGGGAAGCATTCATTAGCAAATGCAGGCAGCTGCAAGATTAGCCTGAGAATGCTCACCAAGTCTCTGACTCTTACACTTGCCAGACAACATAGGTATAATACCTACTGACGTACTGCTTAGCTGTTACTGCATTAATGCATTACATTGTGGAAATGAGCTAATTCCTTAACCTGCCACAGGTTGTATATTTGGTAAAACATCTGATAACAGATAAGTCAGAATCAGTTTTGGATCAGTCTGGTTCCTACCATGTGCAATTCTGAAGGAGTGATTTTCAGATTATTACTACTGCAAGCCTTAGCTGTACTTTTTTTGGATCATGTAATTGACATCACATGCTGCAGGGAAATGATATATCCAGAAATGGATCAAAGACCGAGGGCATGCAAATGCCTCCTATTTTACTCTCCTGCTGTGTCTCAGAAACAGTAAAGATGATTTGTCCTGTTTCTGTCTACAGTATCTAGCTTACTTAGCAATTGTGCTCACATGCAAACTGCCTGCTCTGAGTTTGCAACTCTTCAGCTCTTAAAACAATTAAACACTGAATTCAATGAGATTGATATGCAAAGAATGAAGAAATGCTAAACTGTACTCTTGCTCCTTGGAGGAACTTGGGGAGTAGCAGTCAGAGCACTTGGGTGAAGAACAATTACATTATGTAATCTAACATCAAATTAATGAATTCCTGCCACACAAACCTGTACAAAGTGCACATCTCTTTTGGATGTAGTGTTGAAATGGTCAGTCCTTGCTTGGAAAAAGCAACCGTCACAAGGCAAATCCTGTATTTTGCAAGCTGACTGGGTTACTGCAAGTACTAGCTGAAGGAACATTTACTTACATCAAAATCTGTAAGTTTCATAATAATATCTATCACAAATTTAGTTGTATCAGAATTTCTAACATACCTTCTCATAACTTTGTGAATATGCATGTAAACACATGCAGTAGAACACAGCTCCTTTGTATAAAATGAATAGATAGAAAAAAAACCCAACTATATATATTTATATTCATGTGCAACTTGATTAGTTCCCATGTGAATAATCAGGATGAGACAAGAAAGATCAAATACTATATTCTTTTTTCGCCTGGCAGATGACATGGTCCCTCCAAATCACTCCAAAGTTTTGACTAAGTTGCTTAATTGCTTTGCCTTATTTCCATGTGCTGAATGAGAATAGTGCAATGCTTTCTGTAATTTCTCATAAAGTATTTAGAACATTCTGCATTATATTTAATTCCTAACATATATATACACACAAATTCTTGGAAATTAAAGGCTAGTTTCTACTATCATTTCCACCACTTCTTCTCATTTAAATTGTAATTTTAGATAAGGACATCTATTCTAATTTACTTGTTGTTTACCATTTTCATAGCTTAATCTTTACCTTTTGATCACCAAAGATTTATCATCTCTGAAATTCAGAAGTAATCACAGATCTTAAGATTAAATAAAGCTTCTGACACTAGTGGAATACTCTACAGTTTTTCAGATGCCTTCTATTATGCATGTTTCACATACATAGTCCTTTTCAACAAGTTTACTGAAGTAAATGCATTAGGTAACTAATCAGACATCACCATCAGTCATTAGTAATCCTTGGAGATACCAGACTGAGCTTGAAAGAGGTTACTATCAGAATAAGCAGAATTTGATTCTTTTTTCTAGAGGATTTACAGAGTGATGAATGCTACGTGAGCAGGTAATAGGAAAGCTTGGCAGCCCTAGTATTACTTGAGCACATGCTTAAAGCCAAGTATGTTCTTTGGGCGTATGGGTGATTATAGACCCCAAATAGTTGTGTAGTTCTGTATAACCATGAAGGGAAAATATTCTTCCTGACCCCCTACGGGCAATCATCTCACCTCCTGAAGCATGAAATTAAAGTGGCCTTATCTTAGCTTGCATACTGTAACTACAAATGTTATTAGTGATCATAAATTTAACAAGTCCTATTTTAAAATCCATCCACAGCACTATTACATGACTTTTGAAGACAGTCGTTTTCAAGAACTTACAATATTTTCCTTTCCATATTCTACTTTCATTTGGGTGAACTGGAGAAGGAAGGCCACCGCCAAACCTGCTGAAAGGCAAATATTAGCAGTAGTGCTTAACTCCATTTCAGCTACCTTAGAACAGCCTCTTCCCAATGTGTGGAAATAACAAAAAAAAAAAAAAAAAAACAAAAAACAAAAAACAAAAAACCACAACACTGCTCTGTCCTTCTCTAGAGGAAATGAAAAAACTTCAGACCTATACATTCAGCGCAAAGGGAACTTCAGTTCCCAAATTATTAAATATTCTGGTTGAACTGAAGTTGCCACCTGGCCAGCTCAGTATCAGTCAATCCCATAAGCTGGGTTTCTTTGTACATTTCTTCTTTAGTAGGAAAACTGACCGCAGCTCAGTAGAAATGATTAACCTGCAGTACAGGTGAAATTACAGGCAAAGATGATTTCTCTTCAGAGCAGGACTCATTGCAAGCATTACCACTGTCTTGAAGAGAGAAGGCAAATGGCCATGCTACCTCCCACACATAGTATATTCATCTCTCATGCACAATAAACAACGTGATTTTCAGTCCAGATGACTTCGTACTTTAGATTGAGGAAAAATAACAAAGATGCAATGAAAATGTCCTCCACGACCTGGGGTGGAGCAGAGTACATTTCTCACTTGACCTTATTTGAAACCCTTCCCCTTGGCAGATGAGCTCCCACTGAGATTTAAACCACGAACTGCAAATAAACAGATGTTAATAGCATCTTTGATGAAACACTGTGCTGGTGCCGAACTCCTGCTGAAAATGCTACTGGGCTTTGTCCTCCCTTACTTAGGCAGCTATGCTAAAAGAGGCATTGTGAAAATATTGCAATTTGGCTGCAAGCTTATGAAATGGGAAGAGCAGAGTTGATGAGGAAAAGCCTTTCAAGTAAGCCTACATAACAGTCACATGACAAAAGAATGATCTGTTTTCCTTCTAGCTTCCCAGCCTTTTCCAGGGTGAATAAACCAAGATTTAAATCTTATTCAAACCTTCCTCACTGCAACCACAATTAATCCTCCCAGCAACCCTTTACTTTCATTCTGTTCTTGATCTGAGTCCTTGATAACACTTTCTTAAGTTAAATCAGTATCAGAAAGCCACTTAAATAGTTGACTAAGATCTTATTGTGCTTCTGAGCATTTTGAACAATAAAAATAATCCTGGGGTGCAAAGAACCTGATATAATATTTTCACAGAAACCACTTTGGAGCAGCTACCTTGTCCAAGAAATGAAGTAGGGACTTTTAGAACCAAGAACAGGATGCTTAAACTAATAAGTGCTGTAACACATCCACTTTGTCTGCAGAGCAATCACAGAAGAAATCAACATGTCACAGTTACTATGCCAAAATTTACATCTGTGTCTTTGTTCTGGGAAAAAAAAAAAAAAATCTGTGGAGCATCAAGGGGAGCATTAGCATTAGATCATCTGTGGATACTCCGCAGGTGGAACTATTTTTGTTTTAAGATTCGGGTTCTGATTACGAGTTCTTAGGTCAAAGAAAAGAATCACAAGTTGTCTCTTTTTAGTTGGATGCTATTTGCATGTATTCATGAATAGAGTGAGACTTGAAAGTTGTTTTCCAGAAAACTAGATGTAAAAAATTTCTCATTCAGCTCAGAATCTAAGTGATGCAGAAGGACCTCATGGGGTTTCTCTGATCTAACTGGCAGACTTTGGTCTAAAAACAGAAAAAAAAACAGTTAAGCAAGAAAGTGACAATAAAAGGTACATAAAGAAGAACAGGAAGTGTAAAAAAATCTGATGTCTGAGGTTTCTAATTCCTGTGGATTGGAAAAAGTTAGAATTGAAGAAAATGAGGATACACAAATAACATGTAAATCAACTGTCACGCCCCAGAAAGGAAATAAAAGAGAACAGAGGCAACTTCACTCCACTCCCAATGGATCTACCTCCACACCAAATGACATGGAGTGGCCCTGAATATATCTAGATTTTCTATACCTTAGCATGGGAGTACAATATATATTTTTTTTTTTTTTTAAAAAAGGAGATATGTTTTTTCTCTTTGAGACAGTATGTCTTCCTAATGAAGGTGAAATAAGAGATCCTAAATGTACTCGAGAGAGGTCTACAGTTGATGAGTAAAAGTTTCTGTTATTTTTGCCCACTTTGCTAGAGTTCCCAGGCATAATAAAAAAACAAAAACATTTCAAGTGTGTGAATGCAGTTACATGCAAAGGGCTATTGCATCTCCTCATTGTTTTGTTGCCCTCCCTTGCTCCTAATAAGAAAAAATATTTTTATCTATAAAGATGCTTACATTAATGGAAGCTGCTGTTCAGCTGAATTCAAAATTCTCTTTGCTATGAATACCAAAAGAGAATACAACCAATCGTTAACACTACCTGGATGGTTTCTTTTATTCAGGCATCAGTGATACAAAAATGTTTGAAGACGAAGTAATTTCTCACACTTGAAAGAAAGAGAGCTGGGGTCAAGAGAGACAAGACATCAACTGGACAGAGAGGAAAAAGTGGGAGGATTTCCACTGCTTTGTGAAAAGCATGATACCTAAAGAACATCAGGTTGGCAAATCTAAAAATCTACGCAGACTTCATAGTGGCTTCTAAGTTTCAAAAGCTTTCAAAAAAAGAAGATTTCACTCCATATTAAGAGCTTTATTTGGTGCTTCTGGGGGTTCACAACACTTTCTGGGATGATCTATACTGCTGTGATTATTATTACTACTACCTTTCTTAATACTGCAAGGGCTGCTCTAAAAGTAATGCTTTGTGTTTTATTACGTTTGCTCACAACCTCAGAGGCAGATGTTGGTGGTATGGCAGCAGAGACGGAACCCTGCAGAAAATACTCCCTTACACATTGTTGCTGTGTGACAGATGGCAGCAGAGAGGCAGTCTGACAAAGTGGCACTGGCATAGAAGCGCAGATGAAGCAAAGGTGTTTCACTGAATTCCTCTATGAAGAGGAAATGGCACTCACTGATATTCACTGACACTCACTGAATGTTTCTGGAGCTCATGTAAGCACAGCTTATATGTTGGAGATGATGGGCAATCTGATAGTGGGTCATCTCCACCGGTACAGATTTTGATGAGCGCAGCATGCAAGCTCTTGTTCATTACTAACAAAAAAGCAAAGCTAATGGTGGGGGCTATGTTGAAAAACAGTATTTTTAGCTGAGAATTTCTTCCATCAAATACCCTTCTGTGCTTTTTCTATCTGTTGTAGTTTCCATAGAAATAAATGGGAGGCATTAGATCAGGAACAACTTATACGATGACAAAACTTGTAATTCCATTTGAGTACAGAGGCCAAAAGAGTAGAAATCACACCAAACTCAAACACCTGCACCTAAAGATGAGAAAGCATCAAAAGCATGCTGTTTTGCCTAAGTGGAGCTCATTTAACAGTACTTTGGAACAAAAAGTGTTGATACATAGCCTGACAGAAGGTGATGGGAGTCCATCTATTGCTAGCAAAATGGATCAGAAAGTTGCAGGCCTGATCTTCGGCTGAAGTTCAAAGCCTGAATCAGATCTTGAGGGAATACTTCTATCACATGATAAAATAGGATAGCAAGCTTCTTTAATTTGAAGATTAAGTATCAAAATTATTTGGTTTTTGGTCAAATATATACTCTGTTTTACACAGGAATACATATAGAAAATATCTTCAAAAACTGAATAAGCTGAGAAGTGCTGCTTCTTCATCTTTAAATGTATATAAAAATATATAAAAAATACAGCTTCAGAAAACAAAAAAAAGCAAAACTGGAATAGAGCAGAAAAATTACACTCATAGCAAATGCAACTCCAACTCAACAAAGTATTTGTGATAAAACTCTTTCAGGTAGGATATAACAAAAATAATTTATAGTTTATGAAACAATTAGTTACTAATCTCAATGCTACACCTATACCTAAGTAGTCACTCGGCTAGAATTCATACTCCCCTTATTTTCTGAACACAGGTAAAGTTTGATAGCAGGAAACCTTACATTCACATCCTGAAGATCAGTAAAAAGCCTTTTCCACAGCACGAAGCATCAGGAAGATAAACCATAGATTAAAAATCGGAGAAAGCCTTACATAAGTGATCTCTCTAATAGATCAATGCTCATTAGACTGTCAAACTCCACCTCTAACCGAAAGAGAAAACAGAACACCAGTATGCTGAACAGCAGTTTCAAAGTGCTCTCTAGGATCAGTACCGAGTGAAGAAATCATGCTACATGGAAATATCTACAGACCAGAAGCAGGGCATACTAGTCTATGAGTGTAACCTGACTGTAATGCAATGGAAAGCACAACAAGACAGCAGAGCAGCAAGACCCCAAGCTACAGAAATTGAGAATCTGCTCAAACACAACAGCAGCAGGCACAATAATAACAAGAAAAAGTCTCTTACCTTCAGAAAGACCCAACTACACAAGAATCCCAAAGAAGACACCCCTACTTCCACTGCCAACCCTTAAATGAGATCTGGGAAGGGGTGGATCCTTCCATCCTTCCAGTCAAACAGGTGCATTGATTGCTCCTGAGCTCACCTGGGTTGGCTCTGCCTTCCTACCAGGTGCTTTTTCACTGCATTTCCACTACAATGAGAAATGCACTTCTACAGTCTATAATTATATATTCTACGTAAAAATGGTATTTTAAAAAACTTATGGTTGAATTCAAGCCTTATATGACTATATATTTACCTATGGGAAAACATGCATTTCCTATTGACCATAACCAACACTCACTAGAACAGATTAGTTTTGTGCACACATGTGGAAAATGTTAATACCTCTAGAAAGGACATGGGTAAGGTAGAGCAAATGCTCAAGATGTATTCCCCTTAGACTGGAATGAGGAACTTATCCAACTCTAAAACCTCAATTTCCTCACTGCCTATTTTTAAATCAAAAGCTATTAACCAGTTCCTGTCTAAAGATGGTTTTCAAGGACTGAGATGTGGTAGGATTTTGTTTCAAAGTCTTCAGTAGGAATTCTTGCATATGAACAGTGGTGAGCAAGAAAGATCCTAGTGTAGGGGAGGCACTGTAAGGTTCTTTTGCCTCTAGCAGAAAAAAAAAAAATTCAAAAGAAATGCAAAAGCTAATTGGAAGCCTTCCCAAACTATATGGAGGAGAAAAAAGGAAGTAGGGACATAGAGAATGAAGGTGATAAGGTTGAAAGAAACCAAATTATTACAGAATTTTCTATTAGAAAGAAAGATTAGTGAGGGCTTGCGCATAACAAGACCAGATCTGAGACTCCATTTAAGAAAAAAACAGACCAAAAATAAAAAATGGAGAGAGAATGTTAGGATGGACCAAAGCATAGCACGTAAACCAAACCAGTAACACAATAATAAATCACATCCCTGCTACCTGAAAAAAATGACAATACTTATCTTAGGCCCAAGCGTGTGAATCATAATGCTGCACAGGTCCATATTGTAATGTGTTTACACACATGCACACTTTGGTGGTGCCTCTGCCTCATATGAGGCTGAAAGGAGGCCAGTGCAACAAAAGAAGGCAGAAGAAATAAGAATATTTCCTCTGTTTTCGCGTATGGACGGGACTACGCTAGATTCAGTTTGTTCTCTGACCTCTGAAAGAGAGCGGGTACTGGTCAAAGTTGAACTTCAACATGAAAGGAGGTAACGCTGCATGAAGGGAAGGTAAAACGTGCTTTCTCTCCCCTTCTCCTGTACAATTACCATAAGATGTGACTCCTGAGGAACACTGAGGTCTACCTGACCCTGTATCATTTGACTTTCCAGATACTTTTCCCTCTCTGTTGTGCCACACGCTAGCTGATCACATTTCAAACAACTACATCTGTGAAGGCAAAATGTATGGGACAACAGGAGTACCTCTCTAGTTCCTTCTTTTTCAAAGTCTTGTTTAACACGAACAAAATTAATCCCCCCCCCCACACTTGTAGCACTATCTTCAAAAGGATTAACAATCTTGGAAATGAACATCAAGTGAATAGAATAAAGTTAAACAGCATCCTGCTGTGAAACTCTACTCTGATTAAGGTAGAAAACACCTACACTACTGTATTTTAAATAGACATTTGGAAGCATCATTGACAGGATGACGATGTAGTCTTTTTGACTCCATCACACTGAAGAAAAGCTACCTGGAAATTTCCAGAAAAAAAGGTCTTGCTGAAAAATGCCAAAGTTGTTGACCTTGATCTAATTTTTTTTTTGCAACAAGTGTGGTAGAAACTTCTGCTAGAGCAAAGCAGCATTTGAAAGATCCCAGATAGATTTGTCCCAGCTTCTGAGTCACTGGGAACCCTGCTTGCCAACTTCTGTCATCAGCTGAAGAATAACAGCATTCTGATTGCCTTTTTTTTTTTTTTTTTTTTTTTTTTTTTTTA
>NW_024884364.1:10226355-10312553 GCF_019232065.1 Centrocercus urophasianus | reverse complement strand
CTCAGCAGGAAAGTATGACTACACTGTCAATGTTGGATGTTACTGATCTGAGATCACTTGGGCTTCTTCTACATAGGGAATTTACACAGTTTCCCACTGAGTGGTAAGTAGCAGAAGTAACAATAGCAGTTGTAGTGAATAAACTCCAGAGGCAAGATCTATATTTTATTTGTCTTTCCAAACGATTTATCAGCTTCCTCAGCTGTTAGAATTCTTTTCTCATGAAAGAGAAGGGAGGACAAATCACAGATACTGCTACCTTCACTAAATCCAGCCCAATCTCTCACTTGGGATAAATTGGCACAAACACACTGAAAGCAATGAATTAATATTTATTCACAACCAACCTGGGGATCTGCATTTTCATATGTGAATACAAGCCCGTAGAGACAGTAGAACCAGGCAACAACTGATGCTAGATTGATTTTCTCATTTTCTGAGTTTGGCAGTATGTTACACATCCCAGAAGCAGATTTGCTACTGGCCTAATGCTTTCCTACATATATAATATTTCAGATGATGCTGCTAAAGTCTGTGCCTTCACTAATTTAAATATTTGCCTATTTCACAAGGCTCTTCCTTCATTTCCCTACCGTTCTATGGTACACAGTAGCTTACTGCAAATGAAAAATACCGACCCTGCAAACTGGTAGATAGTTTTAATTGACGAAACAACTAGGTTTACAGAGAGGAGGTGAAGCCCTTGTTGAGACGTTCACTCAATACAGAATGACACAACACCACATACTGTCAGTTATCCCAAGTAAATCAGAGTTGTGCAGTGCTTTTCTCAGTATTCTTTTCTAAGTCAAAATATTCCCCTTGCTCACGTATCCATCCCGCCAAGTACTAAAGGAAGCAAACCTATCCCATGTGATTTCACAGTGTGTCACAAAAGCTTAAAAATAAATAAATAAAAAAAAAAGCAGAAGACATCAGTCATTTCTGACATTTACAACTTCTGTTCCCAAAGCACACTATTACTGAACTTTTTCAGATTTTTTTTATCAACCACTTTATGTCTATCATAATTCAGTCATCATCAATAACAATAGTACAGCCATGCTTGTTATCTCACTAACCTGGCGTTACTCATCCTCCTTCTCACAAAGTGTGCAAAATTGTTATTACAACCTTGTTGCTTTCTTAATTGCTATCAAAAAGCATTAAAATAAGAGTTCTCTCACGATTCTGGCAGCAGTTTCTGAGCATTCTATCTGAGTGCTTTCCACCTGGTTTCACTTCAGGGTTCATAATTTTCCTCTGGCTGGCAACACCAATGGTTGCAGCTGTATTTCTGCTGGGGTAACACATGCATTCAGGGTGGACATTCTCACACTGGGATAACTTGGCCAGATCATTAGGTCTTTCTTTTTTCCCCTTCACAGTTTGTGTCTGCCTAGAAAACGTGAAGCAGCAGAATAAGCATAAGCTGGGCATTTTAAGTGCCTTCCAAGACACATTTCTTTTTCCTTACAGTGAGATGTCTGAAGCTGTGGGATGTGATGGAAGCCTCACCAGCCATTCAGGGTCTTCTTTTTGGAAGTAAAAGAGGAAAAATATAGTATCTTGCATTATTCCCTCAGGACAGCAGACTTGGCAATCTATTAAGCCTTATCCATCTTATAAAATCTTTGAACAGCAAGTTAATCTTGGTTTTGTGCTTTCTCTTCATCAAGCTTAATGTACTTGATGGCTAAAGCAAAAATAACAACCTCAAAACTTCAATATATTTCTACATTGAACTTAAAATAATAAGACATCTCATTTGACATGACTGCGGAGGAAGAAATTCTAAATAACCAAAGAAAAACTCCTTTAGATTACTAGGAGTCCATGCTCTTTACTTTTCATACTTTCTAAGATGTTCTGTAGGTATACAATTATTTCAAAGGAAGATAGAAGTGTTCAGCTCTGAAAAATCACATCAAAAATTGTACAGAACACATAGCAGTACAGGTGCAGATATTATTACTCTCTGCTTTAGGGGTTTTTAGAAAGACAATTCACAGTCTGTTTCAGATTTCAGCCAGCATTTCAGATTCCATACAGCACAATCACATTAGTTATGTAAGCCACTTTCTCAAAAAACATTAGTAGTTCATAATTTTAGTATTTAAAGATGCTGATCTTCAACTGTTTTAAAGTGTTATTAGGGGAATTTTGGGAGCTCAAGCAGGAAAAGTAGTTTCCAGCATTTTACACATGAAAAATATTAAATAAAATAGAGAAATATTAAAGTTTAATGCTGAACGTTCATCACTGTATTTTCATTATTTTACTCCAGTTTTCTCAACTCATTCGTTGCCATCAGTTAAAAGCTAACTTGCACATTTCCCTCATTCAAAGAATGTGCCTGCAGAGCTTCCCCGTTGATACATGTAGATTGCCAGCACTGTCATAAGTTGCATCATCTGAATGACTACAATTACTCACAAAGCCATTTCCTTATTTAACAGACCTCTGTGAGATGATAGCAACAATTCCTAAATCATCATTAGAATGGATGACCATCAACGACTATCAACTGTGCAAACTTAGAAAGGTGGGGAACAGAGTGAATGGCCTCCAGTGGGAGGTTCTTTCCAAACATGCATAAAAACAGAAAATACAAGTTTCTTACTGGAATCACCCTTTGGCTTCTGTGCATCTTTGTATGACCTAGTTCCTTGTACCAATCAAATAGAAAATAAGGTAGCAGCATCATTCTATATTCTATGATTCTATAAACGTTATTACTCTCTTGTAATACCTGAAAGGTGCTTACAGTGAGAGGGGATTTGGTCTCTTCTCACTGGTGACAGGTGACAGGATAAGAGGAAATGGCCTCAAGTTGCACCAAGGGAAGTTTAGGTTGGATATCAGGAAAAACTTCATTACAGAAAGGGTTGTTTAGCACTGAAATAGGCTCCTCAGGGAGGTGGGTGAGTCACCATCCCTGGATGTTTTTAAAAACAGTTTAGATATGGTGCTCAGGGACATGATTTAGCAGACGGTTCTTAGAGTTAGGGTAGCATGGTTAGGTTGTCGTTGGACTTGATCATCTTTAAGGTCTTTTCCAACCTGAGCAATTCTGTGATTCTATGATTCCATCATAACTCAGGCATACCAGAAAAGCACCTACATTCAAGGAAAAGAAAAATGCACCCACTCACTGAATAAAGGAGGTGGCACAAGGCAGCCAGGCCCAAAAGACTTTTTCCTTTTCTTTCCTACCAGATATTCTTCTGAACATCTGTGTCAGGTATATTTTAATATCTTTTCATACTCAGGGATCAAATTGCCTGTAGGATTATGTGTTATGAAGAAGTACAAAGGGTTGTGGATTTCACCCAACATAGAATATTTTTTTTATATATAATCATGGATCTGTCCTGCAGTCACAGATCGCAGATTCATTTTAAACACCTAGGCTTCCTACGTGAAGGACTAACTATATCAGCATTTTGCTTCATCATCTCTCTTCATCAGAGTCACTCGTGTTACCTCATTTTCACCCTCACCATCTGAGCTTTACTATTTTATCTAAACAAATAATTTACATTTCTTGTCAGCTATTATCCTATTTTCCCTTCTTCATGTGCTAAGAAGGTCTCCTTACCTAGATACAAACGTTTAATAGAATGCTTCTTTGTCCTCAACTAGCTAGGCAAGTATTTGTATTTCTTTGTGTAAGTGGTATTATGGAACCAAACGTTTTGGGAAGGATGACTATCAGCAAGCAAAGAGTTTTAGAGTTTTACAGTTGCCTATTTCTCCAGTGTTTGCCAGTAGCTATGCATGCCACATCATGTATTTAGCTTGCCATGTCTACCCTTCAGCCTTTTTTTACACTGTGTGTGAGTTCCAAATTATGCCAATACTTTCCATTAATTCCCATTTAGCAACATGTTGAAATCAACTGAATGTTCCAGAAATACAGGAGCCTGAGCTGCCTTATCCAAATACAAGATTGACATTTAACTGGAAATCAGACTGCAACCTTAATTACATGGCCCACTTGGCACAACCATTAATAACGAGTTCTTGCTTAGTTACCCATAGAAATAATTGTTCAAACAAGGGGCTTGTGCTACTGTGAAACAAATTTTTAAAACACAATCTCATCTTACCCGTTATTTTTTTAACTCAAAATTAACAGCCCAAGCCACCACATGTTTACATGATGACAATTCTATCCTTTGGGGAAAAAAAAAATAAAAATTCAAACAATTCAATGTAATTGTGAAACTCAGGACTAGAGTTCATTCGAAACACTTTAAAAGCTGATTTGAAAAGTACCTTCCTACTAGCACATAATATGGATGTAATACCTAAAGATACGAGATTTCTTTACTTGTTTAAAATTTAAAAACAAACAAACAAACAAAAAAAACCCCACCACATTTGTAGACGTTTCCAGCAAGGTTAGAATATTGTATGGAATACAAAACATAATAAGTAATACAGCATGATGAAAAATGCTTTTATTGAACACGTGGCCTTTTAGTGTATAGACCATAATCAGCTTTTGAGTTTAGATGTGGACACAACCTATCTTTCTGCACGATATGATCCAAATATCATATTGTAATGAAAAGGAGAAATATACTGATATTGCCTCGTAACATTAAAGATACATTTCATTATGCAGGTTCCTATTACCTTATGGGTTTTAAAGCAAGCTTGTCAGAAATCTTTAGAAACATAAGACCTTCTTTCAGCTTTTTAAATTTCTGGCTTATTTCTTCACTCAGGAATAGGCTATATTAATTCAGGTACAAGTGAAACTGCTAACAGTCCGCTGCACTCCCTATACTCAATCAAATACATAGTCTGACACCAGCTTTTTACTGTTATGATTTGGATTTCATAACAGCAATAAGGGATTTCAGATGTAGTACTTTCTAGAAGTTATTACTGAACATCCTGTGTGGTTACAATTGCTCAGCTTCTGGCTCTGCTGGTCCACACAGACTAAGCAGTACTATGCAGTATTCATAATAAATATTTCTTTACACTGATTGTAGCAAATAGTGTTGGGCAGTGTGGACGGTCTACAAAAGCAGGTTTCCTATCCTACCCCAAGAAGAAGCTGGCTGCATACTTCTGGCATCACATCCTGTCATCCAGCTTCCTCCATCCCACTATGGGATCAATTCAAAACAACATCAATTGAAAAGCTGTTGGTCTCAAAGGATTTTTTTTTCCTCCTGCGTTTAGAGGTAGTTCTCTCTATTTTAAAAGAGATGAATATAAGTGTTGCAAAAAGTAAACCAGGATGATTTATCACATGAAAACAGTTTGTGTGTTAGCAATTGAAACAGATGGAAAATATTGCTCAAGATATTTCCACCCAAAGTAATTGCACTTTGTTTTAGGCAGTGAGAACTGAATAATTCCAGATTGTCTGATGCTAAATTGGAATTGCCACATGGTCGAAGTAGTTTTTCTGAGAGGAAAGGTACTCAAATCTTAGGCTCGTGCAAATTTGCCTCTATTCCTATCTCAAGGTGAAAGGCAGCTTAAGTGGTCTGACCTATGCTCAGAACAACACAGTAATTGCATTTTTTTTTATTATCCTTCTCCTCTTTTACAAGGCTCATTTATATGACTTCTCTCAACTGACATGTTTAAAAAGTCTCCTGGATTTAAGTATCGATAGTTGTTTACCAAGAGGATTCTTCAATTGGTTCCTCTATCACAGGGCATTTCTAGTTATTATGCTCACATCTGTGAAAAAGTAAATGCATTTTGTCAAAATCTGAAATTTAACTATTCCAGCCAGGTCACTTGGAGGTCATGCAGCAACAGGATAACATTAAAGGGGCATTTGTTTATCACTGTGAGTGGCCCATACTTTCATAAAATGATTACAAGCTCTGATTCATGACAGTTGCAGGCAGCTGGGTTAATTTTCTCCCTTTCTCAGCTTGATTGTGCCCAAGAGAAAGAATTTCTTTCTTGCATTCTCTTATGTCCAGCTAAATAAGATGAGATATTTCTCAGTCAGAACAAATAAGAATTACATCTCTCTGCAAGAAGACATGCTACCGCAGCCAGGTTGAGCCCATGCCCTTTCTAAAATTCCTAATGAATATTGCCTATTTCAGAGGCTCTCACATCTTTTTCCTATATTTTGTCTTCAGTCATAAGGGAACTTTTATTGGCATTTTAAGAAACTGAGACAGTTTAAATGAGTGTACCAGGAACACATATCTTTTTCATTCATCCAGAATCACTGCTGTAATTTCCAAAATGCCAAATAGAACATGAATTAACCATTACTCGTAGCAGGACACTTAGAATTCTCTAATTAACAGCTTAATTGTGGGTTTTCACATATGTACATCAACAAGTCAGTGTTTAAAGGTAGCTACTACAGATACTAAGAGTTAGACAAATTCCAATCACAAGTGTCTATCTGGAAAAGCTAATCACACAGATAGTAAAATGGAGAAATAACATCCTGATGCCTATAGGAATTATTTTTAAAGTCATCAGTTCAGTACCATGTGCCCTTTAATACGGTTTTCAGGTAGCTCAGTCAGAAAAAAACCTGGAAATTCTCAGTAGTTTCTTTTTCAGAAAAGTTGAAAATCAAATTGGGAAAAAGCTTTCTGGGAAAATATTTGCAAACTCATGACTGGAAGTGCAGAAACTGATCAATAATAATACTATAAATGTAACTTGTTTTCTTTAGAAAAGTGGCTTGGAAAGATACAGTTGTCATAGATTTTTTTGTATAAAACCAAATTAAAATAAGCCAGGGTATCTTACACACTTGCAAATGGCAGGAAAAAAAAAGAGGGAAAAAAAGATTGAAACAGTGTTTGTGCCAAGATCTCCCATAAGCAGACAGAATTTCAGATCTGAGATTTCTCATTGTACTTCAGATGTCTATCTACAATTCCATTTTATTGAAGTATGTTCAAATAACCATTATTCTTCTCAGTAACAAGGAAGAAAACAGCATCAGAGAGAACTTCCCAGAAAACCAAACAAATCACATTATACCTGCTTCCAAATAGCAATTTCTTAATGCTTATGTCTCTATTTTGAGAAAGACAAAGGCCTGGATTTATACCGCCACTAAATCTTAGGAGCCCTCTTGTACTGTTTTTTTTTCTTTAACAGATGGAGACAAAGAGTTACCTTCAGAAGGTGACATAGCTTACCTACAAGTAGAAAAACTCTCCAGTTAAATGATTTAGACTGATGGGAATGATACTTTATCAAAATGCCCCTGAACACAGATATACAACGGGCAGGTCTTTTCTATGAGAGGTGTGCATGCGCACATAAGCCACAGAATATCCTTTTGAAGGACTACCTTGGCATTTTCAGGACAGACCACATCACTCAGGACAGGGCACAGCCACTCAGATCTGACAGTCCCAAGGAACATGACAAAGGCAGCACGCTGAGGGAAGAATACAAAGTAAGCTGGACCCTGAGCTATGCCGGAGCAACTTCAAATTTTACTTTCATTTCATTCCTCCTCCTTACGCAACACAGATGCAGATTATGATTATTTTTAAATCCAGATTCACATTTCATGGGAATTAGCAGTGGAAGTGCTATTAATCACATTTTAAGAAAACGTAATGTTAAGAGAAGTAGATTTTAAGTTGATTCAAAGAACTTTTGAGAGTCTACTGGCACTTTTGGTTCAGATTCTTTTTGTTGAAGAATACAAATTTTGTTAAAGAATACAAAAGAATTCAGCAAAGGGGAAGGTTTCACAAGTTTCAGTTTCAGAAGCAAACTTGGGGAGGTGTTTTGCAATTGAAATGGACTGCAGAAGCCTGATTTCATTCATTTCTGTTTTATAAACATACACCGGACAATAGAAGCAATCAGAGTTTGGCATGTCCCCTCCAAAAATTGTTGAAGACACAAGCATACTAAACCAATAAATTTGCTAGTGGCGCATCCACACATTTGATAAGCACATAGGACAACATAAACCTCATTTTATAATTTGACCTGAGCATGTATGACTGGGCAGATTATGCCAAGGGAATGAATGAATAAGAGAAAACATCCTACCCAACCTAAATCTGTAGTTGTTCTGTAAGTTGCTTTACAGTGACCTTGAATCAAATTTACAAGGGTTCAGGTCATCTAAGAACAAATTAAGCCAGAACTCAGAAAACAGTAATATCTCAACAATAGTACTCAGCTGCCTTCATTTTCACCAACTTCAGTTTTATAAGAGCCTTCTTAGATTTCAGCTTTGCTCCGCTTATTTTTGTCAAGGACTTGTTTTAGAACTGAGATTCCAGAACATGAGGAAGATCATTCATGCATATGTCTCGCAGCACCACTGGGTGACAGATCTGAACTGGAATGCCTCTGTCCACAAAGGCCCCATTTCTAATCAGGCAGAATTCCAAGGCAGCAGGAGACCATGCAAAACAAGAGCACACCACAGATACAGAAGAAGGCTTTATCCTGGAAAGGTAAAGTTGCAGTGATGCCCAGATTGCTTTAGACAAGCAGCCAGAGACTGAACAACAACACCTGCAGAGTGATACAATACTGAAACACGGGAGGGAGTGGTGGGAGGGAAATAAAAAATTGGGGTTCCCTCTTCTACTCAGCATCTCCCTTAAGCTCAAGAGACCCTTTTCACATGCAGATACTCAAAGGCAATTCCCATCCATGAGTAAGCAGATGACAGTGAAGAGATGAGCCTGCTGGGAATGGACAATCAGATCCTGAAGCTGGCAGGAGCACCTGCTGGAGCTGTGACAATATAGTACGACTCTTCTGTCCCTTTATTTGCAAGCATCTTCCATCACGATCACTTATTTGTTCCAGTCTTCCCTTCTGAGCATTTCTTCCATTTTTTTTTTTTCTCCTGCTGTTTCACCACCAACCCCTTCTTTATCTTCCTTATGCAAATGATACCCTTTTGGCAAACATCCACCTCAAATATTCCCTGGATCATTCATCCCTTTTCCTCCTTCCATATGAAACCTCCGCACGCCACTGTGCAAATCACTCACTGTCCTCATTTGTAAGCTGTTTCTCTTTAAGCTTTACCTACTCTAAGGCAAAGCACTGTCTCTGCAGTACCAGCCCCATGATCTGAATTTGGTGATGTTACAAAACTTCTTTTTTTGGAGTATTCCATTGCAATTACCACCACTACCAGGCCCATGGGTACCAATGTACACATAAATAACACTCACAAGTCTTTATGACTTGAATATGAGGAAAAAAAAAGCTTAGTTTTATGGAAAATGGCTACTCTGGCTACGTGATGAAACAAGCAAAATGCTGTTTTCTTTTTTTACACACATACAGCTATTCACCTGCTTGTGCAGAAAGGAATATCATTATGGCAATTTAACCATTATAAGCAGCTCTCAAAACAGCAACTAATGCAACCAAGTGGAATGGCTTGATAATAAAGTACAGGGAAAAAGAACAAGAGCAAAAAATTCACGTAGATAGGTATATAGTGACCTACGCTTGTGTGATACAAAGTCTTTCTAAACAAAGCTTTATAATGCTTTTAAGAATGGTACTGACATGGGATGGAGAAAAGGACTGCAGACCACAGAATGAAATCCTCAAGTTCTCTGCCAGTGATGCTGGAGTAATAAAGAAGGAGGTATACACATATACAACAATGCAAGGTAAAAACTATGTTTAGAATCCTGTTAAGTTTCAGCACTAACTGCCTCCACACAGCCCATAAGTGTACAAAATGTGGGGCAGACGTAAGATGGACCATAACCCACAAGGCGGACATAACACACCCAGAAATCTTTCTCTGCAGATGCCCACAAGCCACAAAACTTCAGGCTGCCAAACCATTCTGTAAGTGCATGCAACTTGCTGTGACAGCACTGTGAGCTTTTCTCTCTGCTTTCAGCTAGGATGGATCATGTCTCATTTTCTGTAGCACATAGCACTTCTGAGTATATTTCATTTTCTGAAGTCACACCAGAGACTGGGACCCAGGTGAGTTTAATCTCTTTGGAAAATATTTGGCCTTTATATAAATGTTGAGATTATAAACACAGCCTCATGAAGCAATTCAGTTTTGCATGTAAGTGAACTTATTGCTCCACAGTTATGCTGTGCTGTGACTTTGTAATGAATGTCTAATATTCCAGAGCACTGGCAAATGTTTTTGATTGCTCTTCTGTAGCAATTTCAGCAGGGCTTTGATGGTTTTCTTTATCTATCCTATTTATTAGTACCTTTGGTTTGCACAAAGGCATCTATTAGAAGCATTAAAAAGTTAGGACAAGGGATCTAACCACATATAAGTCTCTGAATGATAATTTTTCCTTGAGCTGGAAATGCTTTGAACTCAGTACGATTTCTAATCATCTGTGGGAACAAGAAACAGCAGTCAACACAATCTACTTATGCACTGAGAATTGTCTGCAGGAAAGTTACAAATACCAATAAAGATTAAGCTTAACTGTAAAAATTATATTACATAATAACAAATAATGTTATTCTAAGGTAGTATTTTTATTCAAAATAAATTTAAATGACATCAACAACATTCTTCAAATATTAGTAGCAAACATAAAACAATCATGAAAAAAAAACAACAACTAAACTAAGACCTCTCATAGGGAGATGCTCTGAGGGTATCTTCAATGGACTTCAAACACTTCTATTTTACTAGCTACTTATTTAAATCCTATCTAAATCACAATGACTGACATGAATTATCTACAGTTATCAATTAATAGCAGTATTTTTTTCCTATTTATGAACTGTCCATAAATCGTTATTCACCCTATATGAATCATAATTAAATCATTTAGAAATCCATGTTTTTTGCGTTATATTGGCTTATGAAATGTTTGCAAACTATTTGTTGTTCATTCTTTGTTGTTTATTCTCCAAGTTTCCTCACAGCCAAATATTGCAAAATGCAACAGTATTCTTCTAAAATGTTTTGTGGTCTGTTCTTTGATTTAAAATAAAATTAGATGACTTCCGCATGCTAGTTTAAAGAAAAATAAGTTAGAAGTTGTTTGCAGCTACTGTCAGAAAACTATTCAATCTGAAGACAAATACATATCAGGATAGAGATAATTTTGGTATTAAGAGCCCAGCTTTCAAGCTACACAGAAAGAACATCTAGATCCATTCTTATACTGAGATAATAAGGAACCTATTGTTCAATGCAATATACCATATAACTGAAATTCAGTAAGAAGACAGATATATTTGATGGGATTTTCCTGGAGAAGTGCGTGCTGTGGATTGAAATTTACACTGTGGGGGCTTAAAAGCAGAATAGTGATGAAGAAGTCACTGTGACACAAGATGTAGCTTCTCAAATTCAAGAAGTAGTAGAGAAAAAGGATTATGAATCTCCAAACTAAAGAACAGCACATGACTTCTGCCACTAATTTCAGGAGAACCTGCTTTTTTGTATATAATTGGACCACTCCCCTCACTCCTTCTTTGCCAAAATCTTACTAGAGGCATTTACTTCTCATCTACATTCCTGACAGACACTGGAATTTCATTCATGCGATCTGTCCTACACTGAATCCAACATTTCCACAATCAACTGTTCATCAACCTAATAGGGGGAAACCAATAGCAGCAGAGAGGTCATATCAACTATATCAACTTCTTAAAAATTACTCTGAAAACTGAAACAGCTTTATATAAGTTTTATGGATGTGTTTCCAGACCTTTTTCTTTCATTTTGATTTTTTTTTTTTTCTTTTACTTTCTTATAAATGTGTCCAAGGTATTCTCTTTCTATGAGCATGCTAATAAATCATTTATGTGAAGGAGGGATCAGAAAAAGCCAAAGATATAGCAGAGGATTTCAAAGAGAATTTCAAGTTTTATCTGACTGGGCAGCTAGCTGGGTATATTTTTTCCATTAGTTGCCTGTTCATCATAGAAAAATTATCATAGAATCACAGAATATCCTGAGCTGGAACTGACCACACAAAGATCACTGAGTCCAACTCCTGACTCCACAGAGGACCACTCAAAATTCAAACCAAGTAGTTATTGCCTAATTGCAATTAATAAAGATTACTGAAGTCAGTTAAGCCAGAACTTCATTCCAATGGCTTAGCAGCATCTGAAATATATTCAGGTACAAGAGAGAAGGTGAGAGAAGTGTTGCAACAAATCAAAACCATTTTGAAATTCAAGGTTCTTAACATTTCATTAAAAATTCAAAAATTGGTCTATTTTTTCCAGAGAAATAGGGCAGGTGTCAAGCAAAAATAGATTTATTTGCTGAAATAACATGGTTTTACTATCAAAAACATAGCAATTTCCATTTTGGCATTTTTCTCTGTGAAAATAGCTATCCTAATGAAACTGTGAATGAAGCCTGATTTGGGAGAAAAGTTGGAAACAAAAGAAAAGGAAGAAGAAAAAAGAAACTCACAAACAACGCAAAAAACCAACAGCAAGTCTAATGTTGAAGTCTGCAAAAATGAAATACCTAAATTTTGCAAAGCATCATACTGGATGAAACCACAATGAAGATGTTATTCATTCTAGCAATTTCCAGAAATTACTGGAAGAAGTCCAGCTTATATAAGTGATATATCAGGTCCCGATAACTTTGAGATATTAATCATGTTTTGACAAAGAACAAAAACTTGTTCTTCGCCTCTCGATCACTGCATTCGTCTGTTTCTGAAAGCTTGAACATTTTGTTTGGATTGCATTCGTTCTGTGAGCAAAAGGAGGAAACTTCTTTTTTTTTTCCATTTAGTTTTCTTAAAACGAACTTGCAGATCTATGCTTAAAAGGAAAAAATGCTATATAAACTTCTTTAAAACGTACCTCAATACACCATTCTTCATCATGAAATCTTTTGATAGGTGATATAAGGGATAGATAATCCTAAAGCTACATTCAGGTGGAAAAAGTGATTTTGCTGCTTGAAACATGAAAGAACGTGACAAATTAGATCTAGCCAGGTAGTACAAAAAAGTCATTTATTAGCATATGCACAAAAAGAAAGTTAGCACTGTCATTATTCAAGGAGGACAAAATTAGTCCTTTATGTACATTCATTTCACCAGTGATTTATTTGCAAGAACTTCTGTGAATCTTAAGAAATACAGTAATTTTAACATAAGTGATTATCTTGGGGAACTCTACAAAATGCATATTTTTCTTCACTTCCTAGCCCTATCTATTTTTCTTCTCTTCCAAAGAGAAAATACCCCAATGCTAGGAATTCAGTGATTCCACAACAGTAGTGATAGCCAACGGCTAGTCAGAGACAAAAAATAGTCTTAATTATTTCCTACTGTTATCCATCTTTGCCTCAGTGATCACCAGGCATCATCTGTAAAACAAACAGGTGATTTGGATATGAAGAAAGGTCTGTTTGAATAAAATTTTTAGACAGTATTTGTGTGACTGAGACATAAGAGTTAGCACACTGGGTTCAACTACTGATCTAATTTATATCCCAGTTTTTAAAGGTACCATTACCAAAATAATCCTCAATAAATTTTAAATTTCAAAAAGGATTATCACAGATGGAATTCTGCAGTTATTTGGACAACTGGTATATAAGTGCTTTTCTACTTTGAATTTTTTTTTTTTTTTTTTTTTTTTTTTTGGTCCTGCTTATTACAAGTATAGAAGACTCACGATCCATAGTAAGTATGTCTTTAATGAAATCTACTACATAAAGATCAGTGGATTTTAAAAACAGCAAATTGCTTGAATAAAGTATAAGGTTTGTTTTTTTGTTTTGTTTTTAGCAACACGCAAACATCCACAGACTAAAGAGAGAAATTAACATGATAATATAGTCTCATTTTAGTCATTTCTACTTTAGTTCTATGGTGTAGCTAAAAGACTATTGTCAGCAAGAAATTACTCAGGCAGAGATAACTGGATTCCAGAGAAGAGAGGATGTGAAACATGGATTCATGGATTACTGGACAAAAAAAAAAAAGGGAAAAAAGGAAGGTAGTTTTGCATTCATTGTAAATGCATTTGAGTCAGCACTGCTAATTTGCTTACTAACTTCACAGGAACTCTCAGAATTCATAGACTATCACCTCCTTTTATAAAACATGATAAATTTATTTCACAAGGAGAGAAAAAGTGGGAGATAGAGGTAATGGACAGTGAGAATGACAATCCTACAAATATCTGGAACATACTTTTGAAAGCTGGCCTGCAGTGAACCTCCAAACCCAGGGACAGTAACATAGAGAACTGGACAGATTTATTTCAGATACCAGTTAAGCTACCAATGTCTTCCACACATGGGTCATCCATTTTGCCTATAGTGATGGTGGATTAGACAGATTAAATTAATACTTATGATCTGCAGGTAAATAAGTAGCACAAAATTGCTTTAGTTATCCTTCGTTATCTTCATTTTTATGAAAGCAATACATCATTAAGATTTTCTTTATCTTAGGATACTAATATGATGTACGAAAAGAGTCATGTCAGCTAAGAATGATGCTAAAGATAATCTTGCAGTCAGCACATATAAGACATTCATTAATTATTATTTATATATTATTTATATTATTTATTAAGGATTATTTATTAGTAGAGTCCCTCAAATTTCTTTTTGAGCAGATTAATTACTGATGGAGGCAAAGTTGACAGGCATGGGACACAATTTACACCAGGACAGCTCCAGCAGAATGACTCTATCCCACAGGATTGCCAGCCATAATGATCCTCAGACACTATCTAGGAATATCTAGGTTGTCTTTGTGAGAAAACTTGGGAACCCCCAAGGCTCACCAATAAATGATATAAATCTTTAAAAAGACATAGGAGTTGTATGAAGAAGTAAGAACATTCTTCCATCTTCAAAAAAAGGAAAAGATAGGTGAAAAGCGTGTGCAAGAAAACCACTGAAGGAAAACAAACAAACAAAAATGACATCAAATACCACTCTACAAAGCTTTTCTGTGTGAGATTGTCTATTAGCATAGGGCCCATTTCATCTGGAATTTATTTTCTAGGCTGGATATTGAAGCTGCATTATTTCACCTTACTACCTCTTTGAGCTGTGGGTGTTCTGCATGATTAGCAAAGACAAATACCATCTTTTACCAAGGTTTATTCCTATCTAGGCAATTGGATTTAGTCCTTAACAGAGGAAATCAAATACAGGATTAGGAAATGCCATTTGTTCCTCAAGTACAAGCTTGTCAATATATAGAATCTGTAGAAATATATTCAAATGGACATTTGTAGGATGTAGAACACCAAATGGCTTTTTTTTTTTTTTTTTTTTAAGTGTACTACTTCCCAGAGAAAGTAGCTAATAGAGTTGGCAGAAGGCAGAGTGTGCAAGCAGTCACTGAACTGTTTAGTAAAGATACCATAGCCTCAACCACATCTTTTTCAATGTTACTTTATTCTAGACTCTTATAAAGTGACTCAAAATTACCTTTCTCAGTAGATGAACATTGGCTTGTAATTCTAAGAAGTAGTCTAAGGGACAGAGCCTCTCAAAATGATGCCAAAGAATTTTCATACAACTGTCAATGATGTTACTTGAAGACAGATGTTCACCTAAACAGTCAATATGTAACTTAAAAAAAAAAAAAAATAAAAATAAAAAAAAAAATCACAAACATGTGGAACTTTGATGGCCATACTCTGAACACAAATTACACAAACTACAAAAACTGTCTTACCAATACACTGCTGAACCCTGGAAACATCAAAATTTGAAAGTAGCTGGGTTTGCTGGTATTGTTTGCCTAAAACTTGACTTTCAGGCACACCCAAATCTGCTGTAGCCCATCGTTTAGCCCATCTTGTAAGCAGTCCTGATCAAGACATAAAAATTAAAATGCTTTTATCTCTTTATACCTACTAAGCTTCCTAGAACACTTATTGGACTAGTATCTCATGAAAGGCAGATGTGATAGATATTTGGCCACAGCCTAACATTACAGGAGGATGTGGGATATACCCATTCCTCCTTCAGTCTGATTCCATAACAACATATTAGCTACTGCTAAAATCATAATGAAAGTGCCTGCAGTTGGCTGTAAACACTCTTTTTCCTTCTTTTCTATGAGAAAACCACAGTTATAGCATTTGTGGATCTGAGTACAGCTTTAAAGATGGAATCTTCTGCTATAGTAAACAAGTAAAATTCAACTGCTCTAACCACAAGGCAGTACTAAGCATTTAGCATTTTGTTTTACATGCTGGCACAGTTTGCATGCCAGCCAAGAACAGACTCCAGCCTTCATCCAGACTATCTTAACACCTAGTGAGTCAAAGACTCTCCCGGTGGGAGTTGAGAGCTAAGTTTGAATTCCATCAAGATTAAGAAGGAGGGAAGCAAGCTTAAGTCTCCAGATCCTGCGTGAGTTTGCTAACAAAAAGGCTAAGGAAAGAGGGATTGGAAAGAGGTGTGGGCAGCACCATCTGTTCCTGTTTTTAAATGAAAAACACTCTCTGCTCTAAGCTGCAAGGAAAGGATGTGAGAGTCTACTTTACAGAGATGTTTTCATTTGTCACTCCTAATGGAGAAGGGATCCTATTTGGCTCTGTGCAACTCAAATCCCAGCTCTCTTTCAGTGCTCTGTCTTGTCCATCAGCTCAGCCTAAGTGACTTCTCGGCTGAACATCACAGTATCATAGTGTCTGTGTTCTACCATGAGACATTTGCCTCTCCATACACAAAGGAAGAACCTGCAGCACAGAAAGAGCTGTGATGCTTCACACAATACTTCTCTGTTCGGTTTCTGGCATGGCCATCTCCATGGCATCATCTGTGATCCCACTCAAAATATTTGCTTTTGGTGATCTATTGACTTGTTTCCACCAAGCAACTTGCTGCACAGCGCTCAGTTAGCAATCAGCTAACTACTGCTGAATTCTAATTACACACAGCCCCTGCTGGAGCTCTGCGGGAAGTCTGTCTATCCATCACCGAGAAACAGGAAGACTTGCCTTTTCTCATTGAAGTGACACTATTAGATGTGCCCATCCATATCACTGGCTGCAGGACCACAGTCTTGATTAGGCAGTTAGGAATGCTTTTGTTTTGTTTTTCTGACATTCCCCTGTTGATGTAAACATCTGCTGTCCTCAGTTATGACAGCAGAGAAGGGCTGTTACAAACCCAACCACGTAAATTGTCAACAGTTAAGCTGTCTGTGCCTCTAACCAGTTGCGAAATAACAGCAAGAGCTGCAGCATATTTTACTATCACATGCCAACTACTTCTCAGCTGTTGTTTCCATGTTTCTCCCTGATCACTTCAAGAGGATGAGAAGGCAGAGAGGACAGTCTGCCTCTCAATGATAACAGTTTTATTATATCCACACCGACAAAAAAATGAAGTTTTCATTAAAAAAAAGCAACTGCAATGCCCTATAAATTAGTTACTCACTATTCACTAGTCCTGTTAGTTAACAAATACTCAGTGTTTTATTAGACCCCTTGACAGCTGCTCCTGCGAAAAATTTTCCTTTGAGGGTGAAACAGCAGAGCTGGCATTTCTGCTTGTTCTGCTCTGTGCTACCAAAGGACTTAAAAAACCCAAGCTCCCACCAGAACAAGTCAGAAATTGTTAACATCAGTCATTAGCATTCCATAGGTATCAGCAGCAAGCATGTTCCCCAGAAGTCAGAGTATATTTTATTGTATACCAAGGCATCACTGTAAATGTTACTTAAGTTTCAGCTAATAAAAGAAACAAGCACAGATTCCAAGAGGGAGGCGATGGAGCTCAACTTTCACATATGACACTACACTAATTTTTTAAAAACAAGACAATCTGCTCCCTCTCCCAGTATCTAACAGGCAACACAAAACCATAAAACAGAAGCTAGTCTCAACTACTACTTGCATAAGCTGATATTAACCAGTAGATTTCCATGTTTGAGGTGTGTTAGTCTCTCTCTTACAAATCCATCCTTTTCTCTACTGTTTTCATTTTGTGCCTTTAGGACTTAAAGAATCAGATAAGTTCTTTCCTTCTGTGCTTCACTACATATTTTTTCCCCCATTTAGTAGCATTCTTTCAATGACTTTATGGTTCCTTTGTAACAAAAAGAAACTTTAATCTTACAAAACCCTTAAAAGCTTTGCATTCTTCAATAACACTTCCCTTTATTTGTCTGAAATGCTGTTCTGTCTCTAGCCACACAGCCAAACATCATTGCTAGAAATGCAGTTATGATGCATATACTTTTGAGCTGAATTAAAGAATAGAAGCACTCTTCATATATACTTTAATGTGCTAGTATAAAGCAGACCCCACAATTTATCAGTCTCCGAATGAAACAAGGATTAGAAAATACCTTAATTTTTAAATTCCAGATCCTTTCAGCATTCTAGGCTTTCATTTTTACATTACAACTACAGTACCTGCCTGTTTTAAAGAATTATATTCCATTATTGGTCCCTCTCAGGCACATAGCAAGACAGAGAAAAGATACATATTTACTGAGAGTGACGGAGAGGTATACATGGTGCACATTCTTACTCAAAGACTTCTTAGAGGCAGGATGAGAGCACAAGTCTTATGAAAAGTGGCTAAAGGAAACTATTCAGTCTGGAGAAGAGGGGGCTCTGAAGAGACTGCATCACTCTCTGTAACACCCTGAAAAAGGATTGTAGCAAGGTGGGGGTCAGCCTCTTCTCCCAGGTAATAGTGATAGGACAAGAGGTGATGGCCTTAAGTTGTGGGTACATTGGCTGGGTACATTGTTGCACTAGATGATGTTAAAGGCCTTTTTCAACCTTAATGATGCTATGATTAATTTACTTTAGCTAAAAAATTTTAAATCCTGAATTACAAAGATAACTCAGGCAAGTTGTCAGATAATAACATCTGACTTTTATCATCTTCATTTCATTTGCAGACTATGTAAAAGAAAGACCATCAGACAGATATTAGTTTTGTTCTATCTTTCTTTCATGAATGTGACCAAAGGGAAAGCAAAAAATGGGTAGGGAAAAGGACAGGAAAACTGGTCACTGAAAATGAGCTGGGCATGTGCTAAGGACAGGATACGTGATGGCTTGAAGAAAAGAAGTTAAATCCATGTAGGCTCTAAGTAGAGTCAAGAAGAAAGATACTATCTGCAATATTTTAAAATTTTAGAATAGTTTGTCCAGGGATTCAGATGAATCTCTTTTTAAAAATCAGTGACTTACAAAAGGGTGGGGACAATAGATAACACCATAAAAAGGACATTCTCTTTCCAAGAATTGCTGTAGGCAATACTGAGAGAGCAGAATAGCTGTAATTGCAACACAGAGTAGAACTCAACATTTGCACCAAAACCTTGGATTTCTCATTCTCCAATATGAATGTTACCCGCATTAGGTAAAGGAATTCTTCTGCAGAAGCGCATTCTTGCAATTTTAGTGAATTTAAAGTAAATGAAGACAGTGGGAATATGGAGGTTGTGGTACACCCCTTGAGAGGTTTTCAAAGAACACGTGAGAGAAAAAAGCTTCAGGAACATTTCTTTCTGGAGCAAATAGATGGACTAGATAGCTTCCTAAGATCCCTCAGCTCCTTTTTTTAGGACCTTACTATGTAGAGTCATTGAGCTCCTGGAGAAAAAGACCGTGGGATTCTCAGAGTTTGTTCACTACTCATGCAATTCACATAGGGAAACTGAATGTGATCTGAAAAATCAGGGGACTCTTCCTCTTAATTTGTCCTTCAACAAATGAGAAACTTTTTTACAAGTTTTCCAAAGAAGACATTATATCCAGCAAAATCCTCTCTCAGGTATCCAGTCTTATTGTTAAGAACTGGGATAAAAGACAATGTATTTTTGGGTTGGCAATCAAATCACTGTATGTTAATGAACAAATCAGTTTATCTGTCTACATCTGTGAAATGAGGAATGTACTGTTTACCTCATTCATACAATAGACAGGAGAAGTTTGTGAAACTTACTTACAACTTACTTGTAGCATGATCTAAGATCATTAGATGGACAGGAAAATCCACATGCCAGGTGTATGTACAAAAAAGCACACTGACATAGTTAGAAGACATCTTTAATATGGACATAGCTATGAGAAAGGTTTGCACATAAAAAGCAAACCGTATAACTTGAAATATTAATGCAATGCTGCATGTTAGTTTCCTGTGCTTAAGACTTTATTTTCATGAATATGTAAATTTCATTAACAACTATTCAGATAGCAGTTTGGGCTGGGGAGGGGAGAGAGAGAAGAACACCACATGCAAATCTTCCAGATGCCCTGCAGTGTGCAAAGAGAGGTGAGATCAGGTCAGTGATTATTTACACAAGATGAAAAAAATAGAGGAAATACTGGATCAGCAGGTGATTAAAGGACACAAAGAAAAACAGTGTAAAAGTACTGGAACCACTGTATGTCTGTCAATAGCAAATTATGCCTGCAGAGAAAAAGCCAAAACATTTATCCTGAATTAAACCCAACTAGATCGCAGTTTACGTTAAACAGTGAAACCTATTCTTTCCAAAGGAGATTTAAAAACAATAACTTCACATGCAGATCAAGGAAAGGTCTCCTCCCTTGTCTGGTCAAGCTATTATTGTAAAGCTGTCCTCCTGAATTTGGGACTAAAATTCCTTTTATCTTTGCCCAGATGTCATCTGTAGTACATTTAACAGACTCAGACATTAAAAGTGACTCACTAAGAAATTAGGCTTCTGAACAGAGAACTCTTTGAATGCGCATGCAGCAAGAAATGTTTTGGGGTTGCTCTTTCCTGTGAGAAATGTTTCACCAAAGAAAAACATTAAAAAAAATCATTCAGGTGGTAGAAAACGATGTTTAAACTTCAAGTATAGAGAGAAATGATGTTCTTCACATAATCTCAAAATCAGCATCCTTGCAAAATTAGACTGGAACAGGGAATTGTATGCAACCTAATTATATTAACAATATTACAAAAATCCAGAAGCATAACAGCTGCTTCGTATCTGAGCTGTGGTAAACAGAGCCTCAGCAATCTCTGCCTGAACCATTCAAACACCAGACAAAATTCAAAGCTGCTTCAGTTGCTTATGTGGTAAACACATACCAAGAAAGTTAAAAATATGGATCTGCTCAGCTGCTTTTCCCTACCTTATTAAATATGCAGTAAAAGATAAATGCTTATGTGCCTTCTCTGGTGCTATACTTCTCTTAAAACCATTTCCACCTGCACCCGGGGTGCTGTGCTGATCCTAACCACACACGACAGATGAGTTGTCAACAGCCAGACTGGGGTGTAAAGCAGCACTGAGTGCAGAGCCAGCCCGCACCAGTACAGCCGGGTCAGCATTTGTCCCCCAAGTTGCCACTGCTGCCGGGATTACCTACATGTCCTTACTGTCCTGCCTGCCCTACAAAAGTGGGCTGAGGCATAAAAAACACACTTGTTCAGTGGTTCTGAGCAGTTACCCAAAGTACTCAAAAATACCTTGCTGAGAGTAAAGATTTGTCCAAAGTTTCTGAGTCTTCTCTGGAAAAAAAACAACACATGAACATCCTCCTCATGCTCCAGCCCTATGCTTGGTGTTCAATTCCCTTCTGTTGAACAATACAAGGGATTTATGTGCTAGGGTATTTCAGCTGCTAAGATTCCCAAAGAAAAAGCTTCCTCGAGAGCTTCCAGTTGTCTGAGAACATGGGTGGACAAGGGCTAGAAACACGAGAGCAGAGGTAGTGACCAGAACTTCCCAAGTCGGGGTCAGGTGGGACTGAGCACCCAGGCACCCCTCAGCCAAACTCAGTGCTGGGAGCACATGTTCCCCAGCTCTCCCAGGGGCACCCCCTTTCCAGACTCATTGGAAATTTAGAAAAGGATTACAGAAACTAGGGAACATTCACAGAGCTCCTACTCCGACTTGCTGCAATTCTTCACAAAATAATTAGTTTTTTGCTACTGACGTTACTGATTTGATGCTATATATTTTTTCTTAACCACAGGGAACAGTAGAAGGTCCACGATTAATAAAATAGGATTAAATGTTATGATATTCTTTTCCCTTTGTGTATTTTATATATTTCCATAGTTCGACTTACTTACCTTTCCAGCTGTCATGAAAAAGTTTATCTCTCTTCACTGATTTGCATTCCTAAAAGTCCCTTCCCTATGTCTTTGCCCCTCTGGTTTCCTCATATCCCATTGGTTTAATCTGTGTCTCTTCCTTGAGTTGAAAGCATTTGTGAGAGAAAAGAGCTCATCTACCACAAGTAGGTGCTGGTGCTTAATAAGCAGCATTTTTTTCTCTTTACTATAGCATTAGTAAATACAGACTCCAACTAAAAAAATAATGTTTTTTAAGCTTTCCACCAACAAAAAATTAAAACATGCAAAAGCAGCTTTAATCATTGTAAATGTAGTGTGCTTAAGTGCTTCTGTTCATCTAAGACTATGCAACTAACTAAGATGAGGAAAAAAAATATGGAGGAAAGGGGATGGCTCTCTCTGAAAATTTTTTTTTTTTCCCCACTAAGATTACTTTTCAGTAACTTATAAATTCCTAAATTTTCACAGAAACCAGAAAAATAGTAAACAACCCCTATGGAACATAAAACTCAATACAGATTTCTAGCAAACATGACAAGTAGATAAAAATTTGTCCCAATTTTACGCATATAACAAACGCTCTTGAACAAGATTTTCAATACCCTATCTACAAAAAATGGAAGTTCTATTATCCCTTTGTAGCGATGGCCTTGAGCTAACCTATAATTAATATAAATCAAATACATGTTCATAATGCTTTTTCCCATGCATCATTTATCCCCTCTGACTTATTACTTGCCTCCCTCTGAATTCTTGAGGTTCAATCCCATGCCCCAGCCCTGCTGCATGTCAGGAACTGACTCTGACTTACAGTGACTGCTGTAATGTATTATTCCCCAGCACAGTCTGGCCCAGGCACTCTTTTGACCTTTGGAGGTCTCAGAGAACAGTACTGGAGCCCTGGACACAGCAGACATGCTGAAGCCCATGATAAATTTGCCTTTGCTGCAAAGGAATTGAACACCTCTGCATTTATTGCTGCAATGAGAGGAAAGACATCCATGAGCATAAAGTAATAAATGCTCGCAAACCTATGGAAATTAGTGAACGTAAGCGGAAAAACAAAAACAAAAAAAACAACACATATATTAAAGCTGTTTAAGTGAGACTCACCTTTCCTCCCCTCCAGTACTTTATGATAAGCTGATGTAGATGATTTAAACGTTCCAGTCTGGAGACTTCATTTTACAATACCCAACACCACTAGATTATATGCACGGCTGATAAGCTGGATATTCATCCACTCCAGAACATCTGAGGAAGACTATTTCCAAGCAAAGCTCCCATTCTTAGAAACTTTCTATGCGAAAAAATACTAAGAAGTAATTTTAACTATGAGCATCTGACTCCAGCCAGGTCATTTCTAGCCAGGTGATTCTGCTTCTGATCAGTCCCAGGTGATACTAACATTTGTGAAAGAAGATGGCAAAGTCAATAATTGGGAAGTTTAATGAAAATCCACTCTTGCTCCTTTCATCAACAGACTTTCTTCTACTGCTCTGGAAATGCTACTATTCCTTGAGCATGGCTCAGGACAATTATAATCTGTTCAGGCAGTAATCAGAGACTGCCAGCTTCTACTCCAGTGCCTGGTAAAGTCTTACAGAAATTGCTGAACTGTAGTAAGAGAGAATGTCCTTCACTGCCAGGCAACACAGAACTGAATCTAGTGTTTTTTTTTCACACAGTGAGCCCTACACGCTACAGAATGATGTGATGTGCTTTCATGTTTTCTGCAATCAGAATTAAGATTGAAATGTTTAGTTCCCAACTATCTATTGTTCATGAGGTGAAAAAATCACCCTGGATTGACGATTTGTGCTAGGACACACATCACCATACTTTTCTTGGGAGGATGTTATGGTATAATTGCTATGCCTGAATAACATTGGCAGCTCCACAGGCACAAAGTTTCACTTTTGCATGGCTGGAAGATACTCATGCTGAGAAAGCACAGAACTTAATACATACCATAAGCACACATGTTGAAATAAAGAGAAAGGAATGCCTACCAGAACATTATCCAATTAGTCAACAAATATTTTTTAATAAATTAGAAGTCTGCTCCAGCTCAGGCAAATATTTACTGTGAATCCAGACAGCACAGCTGGCTCACATATTCACATTGTTCCAGAGACATTTAACATACCATTATTTGTAGCCATTTCTCAACAAATTTGCAAAGTGGTGAATGGAAGTGAATAATTAGCACAGTACACAAAGCACCTTCATGGCAAAAAGAAAATACATACAATCTTTCCTCTGCTCCTGTTTCAAGTGATCTAGGTTTGCTTAGATAATGCAGGAAAGTAATGTCTTCTGACTTCTGCATACCCCTCAGGACATCCAGTGTGCTACAGACAAGAGGTAATTTTTTTCTGGTGAGCATTTTCAGAGTCAAATCGCTGATATAACCAGACAGTTGATATTTCGGCATGTTGAAAGAATGCTTTTTTCCCATCATTATAAATATGCATTAGTGATCATTAATATTAATTACTGTCCTAATTCTTACTAGCATTTTAGGCTACGTTTAGTAACAACATCATATTCTCTGTCTTGTTCATTTCTATTACTATTGTTTCAGTTTCTGAACTGCTTGGTGCCTTTAGACACCACATGTGAGTAAAAGGGTGATGCATAAACTGCTAGTGCAGATGCAGCCCTCAGAGGAGCTGTCATTCAAGAAATGCTCACATTCCTTCTGTAAAAACCGCTAGAAGCAGGGCCCTAACCAGGGCAGCTTCCTTGGTTCCAAGCTTCTTTCCAGACCCACAAGTTTATATTGGGGTTGATATGTAGACAGAGAAAGGGTACTGTTTTCTCAACTTTAACTATTTTTCTGCATGCTTGCCTATAAGTGTATATATAACTCCCACCTATTAAGCAGGATTTATTTTCATTTCATGTGGCTGTGTGGATTCAGGGAAGAAACCCTACTTCTCCATCTAATCTGCACAGCTGAGTTAGACACAAGACACTTCCTTGTTAAGTTAACCAGTTATCATTATGAAAAGGAACTCAGGATGTTCCTTTTTCCAGAGTGAAGACTGGCAGCACAAATTGTACCTCAAGAAATATTTGTACAGAGCTAGGTGTAATGGCACAACAATGAGTCATGTCTGCTGGGGGCTTTCCTGGTAAATAATGGAGAAGTGGTATCAAACACAGGAGTAGAGTTTTAGAAGTACAGACTACATTGTGCTAAACACACGCTGTTTTGGCTACATTGCTTTAGATATAAAATAGTTTTCTTCATGCTGTTTAAAGATCACATCTAAAATATCAGGGTTGGTCCAAAAATAATACCTCCCATTTTTTATTGTGCTTCCCACACTATCAGAGGCAGGTGTTGGTGGTATGGCAGTAGAGGTTGAACCTTCCCAGCAATATTCCCTTACATGTAGTTGCCATGTGACAGATGGCAGCCGAGGGGCAGTCTGACCAAATGGCATTTGACATGAAAGTGCATGTAGAGCAAAGGTGTATCTCTGAATTCCTTCATGCAGAAAAAATGGGACTCACTGACATTCACTGATACTTGTCAAACACTGGCAGAGACCAAACAGTGGATGGAAACACAGTGAGGTGGTGGAGATGTTTACTGAAGGAACTGGGGCTGTTAAGTCTGGGAAAAAGGCTGAGGGGAGACATTATTGTTCTCTTCCAATATCTGAAAGGTGCTTACAGTGAGAGCAGGGCTGGTCTCTTCTCACTGGTGACAAGTGACAGGATGAGAGGAAATGGCCTCAAGTTGCACCAAGGGAAGTTTAGGTTGGATATCAAGAAAAAGTTCTTTACAGAAAGGGTTGGTAAGCACTGGAATAGGCTCCCCAGGGAGGTGGGTAAGTCACCATCCCTGGATGTTCAAAAACCACTTGGATGTGGTGCTCAGGGACATGATTTAGTAGTGGGTTGTTAGAGTTGGGGTAGCATGGTTAGGTTGTGGTTGGACTCGATGATCTTTAAAGTCTTTTCCAACCTGAGTGATTCTATGATTCTATGTGGTTCAGCAATGGTGACAGTGACAGTGCGTCACCTCTGCCGGTGTAGATTTTTCTAACTGCAGAATGTAGGCTCTTGTTCATCACTGGTGAAAATGCACAGCTAATGGTGGTGATTATGTTGAAAAATATTTATTTGTAGCTGAGAATTTCCTCTATCAAACAGTGATATTCTGTTCTTGTATGCTGTATTTTCCATATAAATAAATAAATAAAAGAACTTTCGGAGTAACCCAACTGGATTCTCACCTCACCTTTAAAATAAATTCCTAGAAGCTTTCCCAAATCACCTGAAAACAAGTACATACACATCTTTTAAACAAACACAATTCCAGAAGAGAATTGTGAAGTTAATCCAAAATTGGACTTGCTTTTGTCTCACAGCATCAATAAGGCTGAACAACAAATAAGACGACTTGACACTTTCCCACTCCAGCTTTCCAAATACTTCTCCATGTGGCCTAAAACTTGTCACAAACCTGACTTTTTACAAAATTCTTGGCAGTATAAGAGTTTAATAAGTAATATAAATTGGACAGGGAGCTGAGTATCTCAGAGAAGTCATAGCTGTGGTATATACAAAACAAAGAAAAAAACTGTTCTCAGTCTAGAAGGAGCAAATGATTTCAAAGAAAATATGTCATTTGAAGCTGCTGTGAATTGAATCAGCTGTGACTGACCCATTAGGATCCAGCTAATCCAGTCACTTAAAAGTAATGACAAGAATTCACAGAAATAACAAAAAACTTGTCTTCATTAAAATCAAATGACCTGTATGGACAGAAGGATTAATCAGCAGGACTTATTCTTAGCTAAAAGCCACTCGCTTTTAAATGTAGCATCTCCCTCAGATTTCTGCCCATCAGATTTCCTGATAAATTACCACGCATGTGTTGGCTAGAGGTGTGATAATACTCTCCTGAATTTAGGAGTTCTTTCACCACGAAAAAATAAATCTAAAAATATACATTTGTTCAAAAAGGCTGAGCTGGTAGGCTCAAAGCCCCCTACACATTCTCTGACGGGAGGACAAAAAGAGAGGTACCTTTTTACATGTCCTCTTCAACAGTTTTTCCTTCAGCCAGAAAGAGTAGTCAACAGCATCATTAGGAAGTTGTGAGACAGCAGAACAGCATCACAAACCATACAAGATGGTTTTTGTTCCACCCCACAATTTCAAGGCTAAGTTCAATACAAAATTCATTGTATTGTACCTATGTTACAAACTAGACAGCACTATCTAAAGAAATTTCTTGCTTGATCTCCTTGGTAAGTGATATCAAGTCAGATATAACCTATCTATGACAACTGGGCTAACAGTAGCCAACGATTATATTTCATAGCTCTCTGTGAGATATCCTGGACTTTAAAAATCCCCTTAATCAATGGAGTTAGAGACACTCAGCATTTTCAATCTGGTTATCTGTTCTCTTGGACAGATCTTACTTGTGGTTCACAGTATTGATGATATATCACATATGTGTACTGTGACATGGCAACAATGGTCACTTAAATCTTCATTAGGACTCAGAAAATTATTTCTGAGTGGGGCATTGACATTTCTTTGTTAAAGCCTCTCACCCTTAGGGGAGTTTCTGTCACCGTAGCTATTAACAGTGATCTGGATCTAAATACTCTGCTGTATTATCTGCATCCAGATGGCATAAAAATGGAAATTTCTATAAGATTCAGTCTTGACCTTTGGATGAAAACCATTCTTTTCCTAGCTACTGCCTGAGGTACTCTGAGGTGTTTCTTCTCAAGCATAAAAGCAAAATGATGATTTATGATTAATATAAGAGAAAAATAGCTTGCCCACAGGTTTATGACAGGGTAAGTCTATTTCTATGTCATTATTCTAATAAATCACAATACTGCTATCTACTCATCCTTTCATAGTTAATATACCTGGGTGTTACTCCTGCACTAGCATTTCATTCTCCTTCTCTCACTAATTTATACATACATATATATATATACACATAAATATATATGTATATAATTTGTATAATGTATATTTTCCATGAATCATTATACACATTCTACAATTCTAAAATGCATACACAGTAGTAAAGGTAACCCCTTTGTGGTTTAATTATTTAATCTTTGATGTAGAAGTAAGGTTTCTGTAACATATTTAGCACAAATTGCTAGGAGGGTAAAACTCATCCTTTAAAATGAAGCATAAAGCATACGTGTCACTTCATTACTACTTCAATATCCATTTTTGAGAGCTAATCTGTAGATCGAGTTTTATTTGCAACACTCTTCTTCACAGGATAAAAATGGCAAGGACCTGGTACAAAAGCAGGTATGCTTTTCTTGCAACCCTGTGCTTCAGTTTCCCTTGTGGGATGACTTGCAAATGGATTTGTCTTTGTGGAGTGACTAAGAGAATAAAGATATAAATAAGGTTGTATTCTTTTGATAAGTGGAAACACCTGTTGTGAAATCTAGAAGATAAGTGTTTTTATGGAAGCCTGTTGATCAATGTCAAAAAATGTATTCTCATCCACTTCTTTGGTGACACATAATACTATAATTCATACAACATGTTATATGAATACTGTAATTCAATACAACCATGTTTGGGCTGGAATTTGAAGAGGCACTGGATTTTTTTTGAGGAAGATACAGGGAGAAGAGGGTCCTTGCACAGTGCTGTTCACCATGAACTTGTTCCAGCTCCCATTGGAAATCCTACAAATCTTATCAAGGGTACTAAGAGTAGAAGTCTAGTCCAGGTTAGGACACGAAATGCATTCCATTACAGTGAAAACTCATACTGAATATGTTGAATAGGAGTTTTCCTTGCAAGAAGACTACAGGGCCAATCTTATGCTGATGCTGCCACTATTATGGCTATACCAAAGTTACTCATAAGACATTAAATGTATATACAGACATCATCCAAGACTCAGCATCATCCACTAGACATAGATCTTACTCGGTATATACCTTCTAACAATTTCTATGCATTTCTAGTTTTCGCAATGTATAATAAGTAAGCAAAATAGTAAAGCATATGCTTATATTAGAAATATTTTGTTTTGCCTAACTTGATAAATATGCATGCTTTAATATTTTGTTGAAGTCACTGCTTGGAGGTAGAGGTCATCTAACTAAAGAAAAGAAATGTTTTTTATTACTGTAAGTACCTTGCATAAGTAACTGTATATGAAGTTTTAATAATACACTGTATGATGAAATCACTTTTCTTTTGCAGCCGTCACAAGTCTCAGTTTTCTAAAGGAAATTCAAATGAATAAAAATATGGCCTATTCTATTTAAACAACTTTTGCTGTGTAATAGTTCATGCTTGTTTTCTATACGTTTTATTAATTTTGATCCTATCCACTTATAACTCAGTTAATTTTCTCATTAGTGGATTTTGCCAAACATCCTTTTCTATTCGAAATCATCATGGCTATGACTGCGGCTCTCTAGCAATAAAAACAAAGTTTTAATTAATCACTGTAGAAAAGAAAAACATCAAATATAACGTTTTCTGACAATCCCTTACTTTATTGAAGAGATGCATGAAAATTCAATTTAATGTATTTAGACTATTTATCTAGTTAATGCGATCCTCAGAGATCATTTGGTCTATGTGATAATATATAATCAATACAGCCTGTAAGAGCAAGTTGAAGGTCTATACAACATAAACCAGGAGGTCACAGGGATACACAAGCGTTCATTTGATTTGATTTAGTTTTTAATGATGCACATCAGCACAGAGCTAGCTTGAAATCAACTTCAAAAGAAAATACTGTTTTCAGAGTACTGAAAATAACGCCTATGACTTCTACTGGATTCAAGAGCTCACATGTTTAAGTAGAATATATTTTATTTAGAGAGCTGGATAAGAACTTGAAAGAAGACTTATCCTTACTAGAAACAATGAATAATATTAATGCACAACTTTCCAAAAACCTAGAGACAATATTTTGAAAAGAATTCTTGTCTTCTTTTTTAGAAACAGAGAAGATGGAATTAAGAGAGTCTAAACCATCTCTTTCATATGAAGAGTTAATAACAAATGTAGAGATTCATAATCAAAATCATGAGTAATGTATACAGTATATTCCTGCAAGAGCTAAGTTCCTGCTTCTTCCCAGCAGGTCTACAGTTTTACAATGGGTTACCTGTCTGGCTGTTTTAAACACATCAGCCTCATTCCTTTCCTTTATTTTTTGTAGCATTTTAGCACAGCACCCTACCCCACTGTGCAAATATAATAATTAAACAACAACAACAAAAAAGTGCTTGTTGTTTAAAAAATCTTTTTAAAAATAATTTTGTTAGAAAGGAAATACCTGCTGGATTGTAAAGTCTGAACAACATCTTCTGCTGGAGCGTATTAAATAAAGACATTTGCCAAAAGGGTGGAGTAAAGTGATGTAGTGTCAAGATCATTAATGCTGGAGTAGCACTGAAGATGGATATCATCATGTTCAACCTTGTATTAGCAGCATCCATTATTCAATAAATCATTAAATTGACAGACGGTAACAATGGGCGTATGTCCTCATTTAATTAATTAATGAGAAGGAACTCAACTTATGGTCATCTTGTGCCTATAGATTTAATAATTTATAGAATAATAATTTATTGATTCCCCACTATTTCTACAGGAGATAGAATTCCATTTCAATAATCATCCATTCTTGTCGGAAGCTGTTATTACCAATCTCTCTGGTGGCTATATACACACTAATTGCAAGATGGACTAATCCTTCTGGAACTTCATTCTAAATGCTGGGACTGGAACACATTTTAAAAAAGAACCAATACTGAAATAACCCTAGAGCAGCACAGTGGCAAAATTGACCTCTAAAGAAATGAATGGATGAAAGGAGTAAACGGTGTTATGTTTCATTAGTTTGAACAGAACTCATTTGGCTCTTGTTGATTAATTGAGCTTTTCTAATTGAATAGAGTGCAGATTTTTAAAAAATATAGTTTTGATAGACATTATTGAAAGTGGAATGAAAGCTTTTTTTTAATTAAAAATATTCTTTTTATATTAAATTCTGTGGCTTACATTGCAATATATTTTGATATAGCATCAAATATCCAAATTGGGAAATATTCAGTGCAATTATTCATATATAATAGCCATTTTCTTTCTTCTGAATTTTATTATTCAAGTAATGATGAGTTCTCTAAAGACAAATGACACTTCTCCCATCTTTCACTTTACAGAAAGACCTGAAAAAGCTAGCTAAAATTTATGATGTTTTTGATTTAATTATACACGTTGTCTGAACTAGTTTAGGATGTATAAAATGATTAGATATTGCTGGTTGCCCATTTCAGAGTGTTTGTCTGAATCCACAGTGATTCTGAAGTGAATCTGAAGTGAATGAAAATGTTGTTTTCCTCTCCAAAGAAACAGAACATCCACATTCATAGCATGTCTCTATAGTAAAGTTTCCTCATTTTGAAACATTCAAAAAAGAAAAAATAATTTCCCCAAAGAAAGAAGGAAGCATGAATCAGTCACATACAACATCTGAGGGACAGGTGTACTATTAGAGGCAGAAAAGCACAGAATGGTTAAGGAAGACTGAAGAACACATTTTAGCTTAGACTGACCCTCGCTGTCTTTTTCCTTGAGGTGGTTAATGAAAACTTCGGTGGATTTTATAAAACTTGGCCTACATAATTTGAATGGTTGTCTATAATATGCAGACTTACATGTGTAACAATGCAGGTCAGTTAGCAGTTAACAATAGAAGGAGCCTCATTAAGTTTTTCTTCCCCACTGTAATCAATTTCTGAACAAATGCTGCTACAGCTGAAGTAAATTACAGCAAACTCCACAAACAGAGCAGCTAAAGGCTCCAGTAGAAGCAAAACTCTCCAGAAGCACTGGAGGCAACTGAAAAAGATTTAAATGTTGTTTCTCCCCTTGTCTGCAAGCAGTAGGTGAAAATAGAAAAGAGTTGTTTTATTTCTGACAATAGTTGACTCTGAGGCACTTGATGATGTTAATAGTTTTCAGTTAACTTGGCAGAAGAAACCGTATTGAAACTGTATTACAGAAATTTGAAGAAAACTGCGTTCCATATAAACAGAAAGGTGAGAGACGTGTTTTTAAATGGAAAATACAAAAGGTACAGAATCCCATTTTGCTGTTTTAGAAGTGCTAACTGAGTTCTTTAGAAGAAACTCACTTGCTGTTAGGATAGAAGCAGGATAAAGCCTTCAGATATGATGGAAGGCTCAGAATTAGGCTTTGGCACAGCCAACTGAAATTAGCTTTGTAATAGCAAACATTTAAAGCAAACTGAAGTTTCCATAATACTTTAGTCAATATGTTCCGACACAATCTTTGGACACCTTCACAATGATGGAGAATTCAAAACAGACGGAGAATTCAAAATAGTACAGGAAGATATCCTAAAGAGGAGTAACAGAGAGAGCACAAAATCAGCTCTGGACAAAGAAAACCTTCCCTCCAACAGCCTATGAATGGCAGTCAGTGGCAAAAAGCAAAAGTAAAAGTAATACTTCATATTTAAAAAAACAAAACAAAACAAAAAAAACCACAGCAACCTTAATAAATAATAAAAATTCAACTGTTTTGAAAATTAGCAAGTAAGCGATCAAGATATCTGGGGACTTCCACAAAAGAAAGATCTTTTGCTAGTGCAAAGATCATGGTTCAGCAGCAGACAGGTAATTAATAAGGAATTTACTAGTTGCAAATCAAGGTGTGTTTCCAGTGTAATTAGTGTGGCAAAAGAAACAGTGTTTGTAAAAGCTATAGGTACGAAGGTCCAAGCATAGGAGAGAGAAAGATGAGATGATCTTACCTCCATGTATTAGTAGGTGGATAAAGTAGAAGAGTATATAATAATCACCATTCCACCCCCATGGAAAAACACAACAGCACTGACTATATCCAGTAAGTGGTTATACTGTATTACATCTTTCATCTCCTGAAGTCTTAAGCACAGTAGGGGAAGTTAGCTAAAACCTATAAGAATTTTATTTCCCATAACACGGAAGACTTCTGCAGAAGAAAGTACACAGGTGGAAGTGTCTAGATTTCCAGGTCTGCCAAGAGAATTCATTTTTATCACAAGACTCACATAAGGGGAACAGAAATTAAAGATTTGATCACATGGTGTCTTAACAGTGTTAATGCTTTTTATTTAGTAGGTTTAATTTTATTGAGAGGTAGCTAACTTCTATCAAAATGTGTCCTAAAAAACCTATGCTTTTTCCAATGTTATTGCCTAAAAAGCTAAAAAATATATGAAGTAGATACAGATTTGTCACCGATGTTAACCTGAAAAAAACCTCAACAGCCTGCCCTCACTCATTACAACTCCTCTATCCCCACAGTGAAAACAAAATAAGCAAAAACTAAGCAACAAGTAAAAAGAAAAAGTTCCACTTAAAAAAAAAACATCTCAAGAGTTTCTCTAGAGTAATATTATCCCTCTCTGGGAAGTTGTAGATTTTACAGAAATTACTGTCACCTCAATTGTGGTTTCACTCTTAATGTTACAAGTATCTCCATAATACTTGACCACAATACAGTTTAATGCGCAGGACTTTGAGCAGAATGAAGGTTAAGACATGTCACCAACACCATCCACCATTATCCATCTAAAGTATTGACAGAAACTAGCTTCAGATTGTATGGAAGTTTTGCACAGGCTGCAGAGGCAAATGGTAACATATATGTAGGTCACACAATTACTGAACAATAAATAAAAAGTGTGAGTTGGCCTCTGCTGACATTCTGTTCCCCAGGACTGCTTGTATTGTTAGATGTTCACATCACAGTCCCTAAAGATAAGAAGCAGAAAATACCCAGTTGGATTTGTGGTCCCAGAAATGGCCATGGATTTTTCAGCAACACTGTACAGAGTAATAGCCAAAAACACAAGTGGAAGCAAAAATGAAAGGCTGTGGGTGCTGAGATCTTCACACCAACCTTATGATAGCAAAATACATTTTTCCTCAAATTCCAAAAAGAAAGAAGAAATTGGGCACACAGCTGATTGTCTTTGGCAGACAGCAATCACAGCAGGCTGGATCAGCTGAATCCCATGACAAAAGCACTCCCACAAAGAATGCTTAATGCTTCCTCACAATACAATGGGCAGTACTCTAAGAGAGATCCACAAGCTTGCATAAGCTTATGCAACCTCAGAAATTAATACAACTTTCACCATGAGTGTGATGAACATGGAGGTTTTACAAGCGTTAGAAAGTCTGTATTATATTGTGTTTAATTGGAAAAGAAAAACTTCGATATTTGTGAATGCAGTTGTTAGAAACAGATGGATTGATTAGTCCTTATGATTTCAAATCAACTTAAAGCAAAACTTAAGTAATTTCTGGCCTGTGAATAGAAAAAAAAAAAAACTGTCAAAAATCATTATATGTGCCCAGCACCACATATTCTCAAGTGGCAGAGTAACAGCACATCAATTTTTCTTTTCTCCTGGGGTCTCACTCCCTTGAACAGCTGAAAATGTACATGCTAATTGCTAGGGGTGATCGCTGTGATACTCTTTTTTTTTCTGTTGTTGTTGCTCTGGATGTCCATATCATTACTAGACACACAAATTAAGCGTTTTTAAAGGAAATGGAAACATATTCAGAACTGTTTCAAGGGCATTTAAATTAGTGTTATTCTAAAACCTTTTTGTTTAAAGCTGTTAGCACTAACATAAAAAAAAAAAAAAAAAACAAGCAACAAACAAACACATGTAAAAGTTATGAAGTATTTAGCCAGGTTTTTTTTTAAATTAAAAAAAAAAAAAAAAAAAAAGAAGCAAATTAATTAATTTTCTTTGTAAGAAGTGGTGTACATCTTGCATTATTAAGTATGCAATTACTGTGTAATGCAGCACAGCTGTAGTGTTTAAACTGCTTTTCCACTAATTTTAGTTTGGCAAAACTGCAAGATTTCTGATAATTCTAGCATTGTTAACACGATGGGGTAATTCTCCAACAGACATTTGGAAAGGATCCTCACACAATTACCAGAAAGTTTTCTTCTCCTTTTCTTGATGAGATGGGCAAAATTTCCAGAAGTGCTCACACTAGCTAGGAGTATGAATCTTACTTTGAAAGATGGATTAGCTGCTAGTAAACTTAAGGTTATGCTGATAATCAAAACCTTGTTTCCTGCCAAGCAGTTAGTTAACATTTTCTGTCAACTTCATTGCCCGTGTCCAGTTGTTTCAGCAGTCAGTGCTTTCGGCATGTCACAAGTAAGAATTCCTAATTCATCAGAAAAGAGCACGCACACAAGAGACTGCTTCCCCTGTAGCCACCTGAGCACCAGCCCTGCGCTCAGTCTTGGTTTAAGCCAAGAAGCAATTAAACAAAGGAGTATACACTCCTTGTTGAAAATATAAGAGGCACTGACTTTCAGATGAGGAGAGTAATTAGCAGCCAGAGCATTTAGCAACTTAAGCAGCCATAGGTTTACCCTACTTTTCTGTGCTGCTTTCACTGTGTCTTGACTACTTTACTAGCAGACCACCTACAGATAGTGCAGATTCCAGCCTAGGTACCAGGCCATATAACCTGTCATTCTCCCACTGTCATTCTCCCCAGTAGAATAAAGTAAGTTACCCCAGTTTTGCCAGTATAAAGTCACTCATATAACATTTTTAGCCAGATAATTAAAATCCTTCAAGCACCAATGCATGGATGTAGGAGGATCCTCCTCCCTTCTGGTAGCTGCATCTATTCTGTAAGAACCGTGCAGTGCAAATATTGCTAAACAAGGAGGAAGGCACACAACACCCATTCTGTGGAGGTAAACAGCAGGGATAAATTGTTACCAGACACTACATCTTCCTATCAACATAAGGGTATACACATGCATACAAGGCAGGCCAGGCTATTCTCAATCTGAATGCTGGTCTGTAGTTACTTTGTACAGAGTTTGAAGGCAGAATCTCTCCACCAGCTGCACTGAAACGCACTCCTAGAACCCCTTCTATAAAAAATCTAGCAGAAGACAAGGTCAATCTTGGTTAAAACAAAAGATGTTCTTAACAGAAATTTTTCAAGCAGACAGCAAAAAACTGAAAGTTCACTAGCAGTTTCATTTGAATATCAAATGCTATCTCATCATTATAATCTCTCAGTTTGAAAAAAATATACATATTAACAAATTGTTACACAAAGATAATGCATCATTCTTTTGCGCTGTGTAAGCACACGTAACAGCATAAATTTCTGCCATACCTTTTCAATATTCTATTTCTTTTCAACAATACTTACACAGATCTAATTTCTGGCTGTGTTTCCTGAATTATTAAATTCTTCCTCTCCCCACACTCCTCTCCACCCCCTCACCATCTCCCCCTTCCACCCCCCCCCAAAAAAAAATAGCATGTATGGGAGAAGAAAAATGTCTAATTATCTGGATTCTAGCTACATTCTCTTCCCAGTCAGGGTTTCGCAAAGAAGTCTAGACAGGGAGGACTGCAAAGGAAACAAACATGAGCATAAAACTCAGAGAGAAATACAGAGAATCTCACTCAGAACTAGAAGCACAAAGTTCAACAGGTAAAGCAATTTATCTGCACACAAAGTCAGGTGTCACTGCACGAGCCGTGTGCGTGGAGCAGACTTGCTTCATGCAGGACAACAAAAGGAAGCAAGAAGGGAAAAAGCACATATTGCTCATTAGTATCCCTTCCAGCAGCCTGAAGGACATTCATAGTCTTTGAAGGGATTTGCATTTAGTCACTCAAGAAAATAAGCAGTAGCCACTCTGCAATAACCTGAAGATAAATGAAGAAATATTTGGAAGGGAGAACTGGAACAGCATGTCAGGAACATAAGAAAGGTGATGAGAACTGTGAAGAAGATCGAATAGACTTCCTGTAAAATACAGAACAACTCAGATAAAAATCTCTAAAGAGAATTTGAAGCTCTTTAGTTTCTCAGCAGCTCTAACATACATAGGTTGCTCTGAAAGCGATGGCTCCTATTTATTTCTGTGGAAGATACAACAGACGCAAAGAACACAACTACACTATTTGATAAAGCAAATTCTCAGCTACAAAACAACATCATGTTGAAAGGAAAGGTTAGGTATTCTTCTCTGGCCTGAGTCTGGCAGTTTGAGCCTTCAGCTTAGGCAGCATCATGTAGCAGTTACAGCTGATGATTTGTCCAGGTTTCAGGAAATCTAGAAGGATTGCCCTTTCTTATCCCAAAGACAGTACACATCATTACCCACTGAGGGCTGCACCTTGAACTTCTTCAAGGGCAGAAGTGTGGGGAGGGGAGGAATTATCATGGAGTCATCACTGCCATTTAGTCTCCAGCTTATAGTGAGGCACCACTCCTTGTCACCAGTAATGATGGGATCCAGGATACTGTCACCTTTAGCCTTGTTTTGTTTCAGTATGTCCTGACAAACTTGTATATGGTGTTCTGTTCTCACATGAGCACTTGTGGGACACATCTGTGGGACCCCCCTGGCACAAACTGGAATCTGGGGGATTGGTCAAGATCCCATTCTCTCACGCTACAAACCAAATGTATTCTGCCCCTGCTTGCTGTGACACAGGCAGTATACATTTAATGTAAAACTTAGTTGTCAGAGGCACAGAAAGTAGATGCAACATACTCTGATATGCTATTACAAAAATGTGGAAAATTCTTTGGCATAGAAAAATCACGATTAAGGAAAACGAGAAACCTGAGAGAAGCCACCCACGGAATGGTTTAAGATAGGTTTTTGATGACTGCTTAAATCTCTCCACAGATAATTATGAAGGATTAAATATAGAATGGTCATATTGTCTGCAGGTAAACATTTTAGGCTTTGGAGACACTGGAGAATACACAGTGTATTACTATGGCAGTATAACCATTACATTCAAATGACTTACTGCCGATACTGGGAAATATGACAGATATGTATATGAAATATGAATAGATAAGTACGTAGCCTTTGAACAAAATTCTATTTTATTTACATATATATGGGTGTATGTACACAGCCATAGGTACAGAGTAGCATCAAACGTAAGTGCCTAATCAAGATAAAACTCAGAAGAAATAGCTCTGAGCCCTTGAAGAGGGCCAGTCTTTACTCAGAGGCTCCATCCAGTTTCCACACCTACACTTTTCATCCTACATAAACTCCAGTTACCTGCTGTCTCAACCAAGAAGGTGAGTAGCCTTCTCATGATAGCCATATTTTTATATCACGATTTATCCATCCATTCCACTCCTTTTTTTTTTTTTCTTGTCTGCAATTTCCATCCTACCCATCCTCCAGCCTCCATCACTTTTCCGAGACCTCAAAGATACAAAGCAAAGGTTGAAGAATTACCTCGTCAGTACTCGTGGAGACAGGGTTCTTTAAACTAACTTACAACAGCTAGTGCAAACCTCTCTTAGCTTCACATGAAAAAGAACAGCAGCTTTACTAGTGACTGCTTGTCACTAGATTCCATAATGTCTTCACCTGACTTTTAATGATGGAAACTGCTGAGTCACATCAGCAGAGGAAGATGCTAATAATTTGCGACAAAGAAGAAGAGATACTGTAGGTTGCACATTTCTGAGTCTGAGATTCCCTTTGTCTACTATCCACAAAAAAGAAGGGGATAGGATTTTGTTGTCTTTCTGTACCTTGTTAACAGGATCAGTGTGTAAATAACTTCAAAATTGCTGCAGGTAGTTTGCAGTAGTCATTTCAGTATGATAAAAAAAAAGTACACTTGATATACAGAAAAAAAAATCAAGACACAGTATCATACAGAGAGTTTACCAGGGAAGTAATGTCTGTCTTACTCATCAATGGCTGGTGAGTGACAGGGACTTGGGGACTGGATCCTGAACTGGTCAGACTGTTCACATTACAAAATACAATCTCTGGTAGCATTACAAGAAAAGTGGCAGCTGAATGAACATCTATCATTGTGGGGTTTTTTGTTTTGTTTTGTTTTGTTTTGTTTGTTTGTTTGTTTTGTTATTTCTACCTCACAACATACAGAACATACAGAATATACAGATAGCTAAAACCCAACAAATAACCAACGAGAAAGTCAGGAAATGAGGATTTGTTGGCTCTGAGCAAATGGCAGTAGTTTTTATGATGTGACACAAACGCTTCCCCACTCTTAGGCAAGCTCCAGAGAAACCCCATCATAAAGAGAGAACAAACATTAATCAGAATAAATGTTTATTAAGCATATCCTAGTTCCCGTATTAAAAAAGACATTGGAAAAATCAACTATGTTATTCTCTCTAAATAATTCTTTCCAACACCTGCATATATATTGTTCACCAGCTTAGTCTTATTTAGAATACATCACTTACTACTTCATATAATATTATACCAATAATTGGCATGTTCTCAGGTCACTAGTATATTCTTGAAACAGAGTTTAATCTTTCTTACAGGCTTGGCTTTTATTACTGTTTAATTTCCTAATTTCAAGACAGCTAGGGGCAACCTGATCTAATAGGTGGCATCCCTGCCCATGGCAGGAGAATTGAAACTGGATGATCTTTAAGGTCTCTCCTAAACCAAGCCATTCTATGATTCTGTGATTCATTCTGTGTTTCTATTGTGTGCTACACAAAACTGTTTTGAAAATAAATGGGGATGCTCGGAGCACATTATACTCAACCTGCAGAAAAATCTCTATGAAGATTTTCAAAAATTAGAAAACTCAAAAGCTCATATATTTTTGATTCTTAGTCCAGTAGTTTTCAAAATGCCTAAACATATTTCTTATTGCTATAGAAGCACAGGAGAGATGACACATACTGTGTCAAAGAAAAGCTTTATTGATTTTTTCAGACTTAAATAGATGCAGCATTACAAGCAGCTTCTTTTGTCGCTCACTTCCCTGCATGTATGTGTAGTATAAAAACGCAGCTTATAAATGTAATATTCATAAACATCAGTGGTTCATTTAATGAGCAGGTGGTTGTTGCTCTATTCTGGGGATCCTGGGGAAATACATGTTGACCTTTGCAAAATAAATAAGGCAGGACAAGATATTAGTTTAAATACAAACCAGGGCAAAATTCACATAGCTTGTTCTGAAGGTATTGAGTTTTAGCTGGATAAAGAAAGTTCTTACTTTGTTTCATGCTGGAGATTATTGTGTTGGATTTAGGTAAGTGATTGGCAGCACAGATTATCAGAAGAGCACATGATTACAAAGCAAGGTGAAGGCAAGTTACCTAACTAATTCTCTGAGCAGTACTTAGCAAGGATGCCATTGAATAGTCAGATCAGACATGGCATTTCCAAGAGAAAATGCATGGAAGGGCATATACACCTTAGTATAGTTAAGAAAATAAAGCAGCTTTCTCATCTGCTGCAGAAAGAGCCTGCTTGTGCAATAACATTAACAGAACAACAGACACCAAGGAGATTCAAATACTACTTAGGGATATGAATGGGAGACATCAGGTCTCCACGAATCAGCTTTTCTGGCTGACTGAAGACTTTCATAGAATCACAGAACCATTTACGTTGGAAAAGACCTGTAAGAACATCAAATCCAACTGTCCACCTAACTCTATCGAGTCCATTGCTAAAACGTGTCTATAAGCACCACATCCTCAAATATATATATATAATATATAATATATATTTAACAAATACCTCCCACGATGGAGATTTCACTGCTTCTCTGGGCAGCTCCTTGCAATGCTTGACCACGCCTTCCATGAAGAAATTCTTCCTAATGTTCCATCTAAACGTCTCCTAGCACAACTTGAGGGACAATCACTTCTCTAGTTCTGCTGGTCTGATTCTCCTTAATCCTTCTTTTGTCATTCATGTATTTATAAAAATACATTTTATTGTCTTTTAGTGCAGTAGCCACGCTAAAATCTAGCTGGGCCTTGACCCTTCTAATTTTCTTTTTGCATAACCTCACGCTTTTGTAGCCCTCCCTAGTTGTCTGCCTCTTCTTTCAAAGGCCATAAACTATTTTTCTTCCCAGGTTCCAGAAGAAACTCTCTATTCAGCTTCAGCTGGTGTTCTTCCCTGATCATCTTTCAGCAGACAGGGATGGTCTGCTCTTGTGCTTTCAAGACTTCCTTCTTGAACAATACCCAGCTTTCTTGGACTCTCTGTTCTTTAGAACTGCATCCCAAGGGACCCTGTCAACCAGGTCATTAAATAGACCAAAATGCGCACTGCGAAAGTCCTGGGTAGCCATTCTTCTGACTACCTTCCTTGCTTTTCCAAAGATGGAGAACCTAATCATCCTGTAATTGCTGTCCCTGAGATAGCCTTCAACCATCACATCACCAATGAGACCTTCCCTGTTAACAAACAAGAGGGGCACCTTCCGCATTTGATTCCCTTATCACCTGTGTCAGTAAATTACCCTCTGCGTGTTCCAGGAATCTCTTAGTCTGTTCCTTCTTGGCTCTTCTCTTTGGAGAACTTTCTTTCACCCCATTCTTCATCTCTACAATGGGAAAGGCTTCAAGCATTCTTAATACAGAATAAAAGCTGAGATACTGACATGGCAGCTATGCACAGAGCCCTTAGCTGGAGTGATTACTATAACTAGCACTTCCCTCAATCTTAGGCTTAATGAGGCCTCAATGTGTGTAATTTTAGCTATTAAACTGATATCTTGTAAAAGGATAGCTTGTAAAAGTTTATAATAAAATATGGCAGACACTTCCCTACACATTTACATTCAATAGGATCCAGTTTAAATATAGCTCTTAGGAATCTTTTAAAACTATACCAAATCCCATCAAAACTCGTACAAATATCCACCTTCACCTTTCTATTCCATAGATAAGAATATAAAGAGCATAAAATCCAGATAAACAGAAGTAGAAACAGATGACTAGTAAGTTCATATCTGAATTACTGAATTCTTTGTGCACAACGGAGAGAAAAAGAAAAGAAAACAACAATCAAAAAACCCAATCCCTAATTAGATGATAGCAAGAGAGACTGGAACTCTAGAACTCACGAGGCACAAGTTTGTAGTTGTCTACACTCTTTAACTAAAGGTAAAAAACATTAAAATCATATTGGCTGTCTGGAAGATTTTTTCTAATGGAGTTCACAATTTGCAGATACAACCAGGATAAATCCAGGCTTGTTACATACTTGAACCTGAGATTTATTTTGGCACTGGAAGGTAGCCAGTGACTTTGGAAGAGTGTGTTAAGGGATTTGTGAAAAATAATTTCTCATGGGAAATGGCTCATCTGTGGAGGAAATGTTAAGTACACAAACAAAATACAAGCATCTTATTCTCCTCTTTCTGTATCTGTAGTGCTGAAGAGCACGGGGGGACATACAGAGACAGAATACTGAGGGGAGGTAAGAAATAAATACAATCAAAATTGCTGTCGCTTCTGATGAACAGCCCTCCTTCTACTCATGGAAAGTACATGTGGTCTCAGACTCCATTTGAATTAAATCACCTGAGATTCATTATTCCATCTGAATAATAAAACATGTGCTACTACTAAATCATTTCTATGAAATGTGGAATATATAATTCATTCTATATGGCCTTCACCCCAGGAGATTTTTATTTCATTAATGAAAATACTCTTGCTTAAAAAAAAAAATATATATATATATATATACATATATAAATGTGTGCATATATGTATGCTCTGAAGCTTTTAGCAATAATCTGATGAAAACAAAACTGAAATCCACTCCAGGAGGAAGAAGCCCAAGAGTGGCTTGCTCAGAAGCTATACCATTGCTTCAGGTCCTCTTTCTGTGTGTATGCACAGTTATGCAAACAGAAGACAATTGGAACAGTTTCTGTACCAGAGAGGACAATTAGTATCACATTTTTGATCTCCGCTTCTTCTGTAGACCAGTTCAGTTGTTCTTACAGCAACCATTTCCATCAGATACAGGCAGCTCGGTACTGCTCTCTGCTGCTTATTTCAGCTTTTACAGCAGCAGCATATTTGAAACTGTCATTGTGAAAAGAGAAATTTGTGAGGTGTGAAGAAACAAGCAGAAGATGATCAATGTGAGCGCTTCACTTTACAGCGAAATACAGTTTCAGCCCACTTCCCATTCCTTCCCACACTTACATAAGACTTGCTTTCTGAACTGTCTCCCCTTTGAATTTTGAGAGGAGAAAGCCCTCTGTTTGTCTGAGTTCGATGCCTGATCTCATACAATATTCAAACCATCCTGCATTCATCTTTTCAAAGACTGCAGACAATAAAGAACACATTAGGCATTATTTGTCACTTCCATACATTAGCACATTGCAGCTGAGTGTGACTGAGTCAAGCTGTTGTTTTTAAAGCAAATGAAAATACAAGGGGAATGTTTGGGGTGTACGCATCTATGACAGCTTCCTAAAGAGTGGGAAACATTTGTAATAGAGCTGGAAAACACAGCTGGCTCTTTCCTGCTTCTTGGCACGTTTTAGCTAAATGACCAGGGGCTTAGACAACCACTGTGGTCTAAGAAAATACAAGAGAAGCTGCATTCAGTCTAGCAGCAGGTCTGCAAATGCAACCGGACAGCTGCCAGTGCACAGCAAGGATATGAGAAGAGATAACGGGAACAGCGCCGAGCTCTCAGCCTCCTGTTATCTGCTGTTCAGGAAACTACCACATCAGAGCTGGCAAAGTTGCTCAGCTCCACTTCAAAAGTCTCAGAACAACATATCTCGTCTGGAGCAGCAGTTAAGACAGCACATCATACACTGCCATAAAAAGCAAAAGAATGGGGTCTAGTGCCTTGCCTGGTAACTAAGGTCTTTTGCTTTAACAGGCACTAGCAGAAAACTTTGATCAAATGCCCTGGTTACCAGTGAAGCAGACAGTTCTGCTGCTAAAAGATTTACAGCTATTAACAGCACACAAGAGTACAATATGCTGGAAATGGTTATTGAGTGAACATGCGAGAAGGCATTGAAAATGAGACACATACATACTGAGCCTAATATGTTTTAATAGCAAGTGTCAGAAAAATGTCAATAAGGTTGCTGAATGCAGAGTATCTCCTTCCTCTAGACATCCCAAAGCTAAAGCACTCATATTAGGTCTTAACATTTCACTTGCGTGGAACAGGAGCACAGATTCATATATGCAACAGCTTGAACTCCGCCATTCTGCATATACTCTGGTGTGCTCTCAAAGGAGCCTAACCTTGTTAACCAGGGAGCTGCAGGCAACTAAGACATCAGAGAAAGTGCTGGCTGAAACCTGAGGCTAAAAATGTGGGTTTGAAACCACCAATCTTAAGGGCTGTAGTTTCAGATGCAGGCTTTCACCTCTGTGAAATTGGGGTATCATCATTTTTTCTTTCTTATACTCACATCAAGCAACTTCGTTAAAGAGGGAAACACACAAGATTTGTTAAAACAGGAATCACACAAATGTGCAACACTTGCCACGACATATGGCTTGCTGGCTACGCTCAGTCTTGGCTGGTACTTCCAGATCCCAGTGACAGGCAAACAGCAAGCTGTAACAAACTGAGAAATGACCCCTTCTCCAGTGATCTCTTTGCACTCAGTCAGCAAAGAAAACAAAGAAAGAGTACTACTACGTTTTAGGCTGAGAGCCTGTGATGTCCAGGACCTATGATTCTCTTAAGAAACACTGTAATACTGGATTTGTATCTTCCCCATGCAGGGGTGGTGGAACAATGATGGAGTAGGACAGATTGGACTGTTCAGGTTATTTCGCATTCTGCTGTGATGCAGGTTTCAGCTCAAGTACCTGAGACACTTCCACTTTGTTCCTTGGAATAGGGATTAGTCTCACATGCTAGTCTTGAATTCTACTTCCAGCTGTCTGGTTATTACAACAAGTGGTGATGAGATGTGCTTTCTGAAGCTCAATGGCTAAAGCCTGGTTCATTCAATTCCTCTTGAAGTGCAACTTCCATTACTTCAGTTCTTAGGGAATGAAGAGGGTCTTGTTACTATTTTAATTTTGTATCAACTTGTATCAACTTTGGCATTTCCACACTTAAACAAGAAGAAAATAATACCAGGAAAATTAAAAGCTGCTGCAAAGGGATGGCTGTTTGGCTTTAATTTATACATGCAAGTTTTGTCATCACTGCACCTGTAAATCTTAAGACTATTAGAAAGCCATCAAGCATCAATTTTATTATGCAGCGATAGCTAGCCACTCTAACAACAGAAGTACTGTTCAGTATCTGTGATTAGTTTAGATGTTGGTCTGCCCTGTCCACGGCTAAGTAAATAAGGACTCGTCCCCCTAGAATTCATTGAAGAATTCATAACAACAGAAGTTTAGCATGTCTCAGTCAGGACTAGGTGCTTAAATAAGTCAGACATCTCATCAGGGCATCCGTGGGAAGAAAATGCAGTAGACAATTTTAAGCCACTGATTTTATTTGCAGCATAAATGTGCAGACCTTTGGATGGATCAGTGTTGTGGAATCCAGGATCGGTAAAGCTGAGCTGAAGGGGAGATCAGTCTGAAAAGTTTGGAGATTGCCAGCATGCCCATGGGAATGTTCATCCAGATGAAGCAGGCACACAGTGGCAGAGCCAACAATGAAAATTATTAAAGAGAGTGATTCATTTCCTCTTTCTCCTTTTTAGTACCATCTGGCAACGTGAAAGCAAGAAGGAAGCAAGAAAATGTAGTTGTGCTCAGCCTGACAAAAGCTGCCTAACAAGGACTGTTTTCAGTGATATGAGAACTGTACACACACATCTTACGCTGGCTTCATAAGCATGAGGAACACCCAGATTTATTTCTCTTAGGCAGCCCTCGTGGCACCCAGGTGAGCAACTTAAAGCAGTGACTCCCAGAATGATTAAGGACTTTCAGACTGCATCTGATTATTTCTGATGGGCTACAAACAACCCAGTTGTTAAGCATTCTAAACTTTTATGTTTACAGGAGAAGAAAAACTCAAAAAGGAAACAAGGTGTTACAAGGATAACTTTTCAGAAACACATCCAAGTGTTCAAAGTGACTGCAAACTTCATTATAGTCTTAAATTATCTATTCCTTCCTCTAACTCTGTCCTTAAATTACCCCAAACCACTCCAATGATAAAACTGTATATGCACCCAAAATAGGATAGTGCAATGCCTTTTTTTATAAAGCCATTCAGGATCTGCAGGTGAAAGCTGGACACAACTGCCATCTTCAAGAAAACAAGAACAAAGATCTGTCCTCATGGAAAAGTCAATTCTGGACTAAATCTGCCACTGGAGATTAGCTGGGCTCTCTAGATTCTCATTAGTCTGATAGAAGTCACATTTAAAATACTAGAATGGTGCTTCATTGCTTCACAACCATTACTCACCTAGGCTGTTTCCCAGACATGTGCCTTCGAGGAAAGGATCCCGTTCTGATTTAGAAAAAGGAAGGGAGATGGGATTGTTACAGAGGCTGAGCCATTCCACACCCTGCTGTCAGGGCTTGCAGTACTAGGTCTGCAGGAGTTCACAGTGAGCCCAGTGACTTTCCTATTTAAGTTCTTTCATTCACTCATTCATTCATTCATTCATTCATTCCTGTTTGAAGTCTGTTACAAAGACAAGACTGGCCCTAGAGCCCTTTCTTACAAGAACGAAAGCATCTGCAGAGAATATCCTTTCCACCTCATTCTGTTTTCACATTAGGTTCTGATTTGGACTAGACTCCAGCACTCAACCACTAACCTGTTATATCACAAGCAATCAAACCAAATCATTACCTCCATGGGAAAGTTTCTATTTCTTACAGCGCATGTCTTAAATAATACCCAATGAAACACATTGTACCATCCCGAGGAGGAAGAATTTCCTTTGTCCTTGACTAGCTGCCAGAACAGAGGAGGCTGCCTGCAGCAGCCCTGAAGCACTAAACCAGTAGGACGAACCTCAGAAAACACTCAAACAGATCTTCACAGCTCCATGTAGGTGTTAGATGTATAAGGGAATTCAGTAATACTAGCAGAATACATGCTATTTTTCTATTACTTAACGTGCAAGGCTCTTGAGGGAGTTTTTCATAAAACTTCCAAAACACTCCAAACAAATCACCAGATATTAATTTCCCCCATACCAAATCTTTGTGGGTCTTTAAAACAGTTCTAAACTGCAGATGACTACAGCTGTAAAACAGATATGACTCAGGCTGTTAAATGACACAGATTTACTTAGCTATTGCATCATTTACAGAGCAAAGCACTTAAAACCCAAGCAGTGAATATTAAAGGACGTCATAAATTTAACATTGCCTACATAACAAACATATATTATTCATAAATTATTCACATTTACATAGAAAGAATGCATTTTTCATCATTACAGAATAACCTTACTTCTGACCTGTGGATATTCTCAATATATCTGTCGTGCTAGTTTGAGTTTCTAAATATTTTATAGTAAGTGTTACATGGGAAATGCTATCATTGATTAACTTTATCAACTGACAATTTTAATTAGTTTTTCCAGAGATTAGTGTTGAACATACAGTTTCATAAAATGTATAACAGTGTTGATTTATGGAGAAATTATGCATTTTGATTTGCATTTGGAAATGATTAAAGTATTATTAATGTGTAGAAACATCTTTAAGTTTGTGTTGGGATTACAGTTGAAGGTTAGTTATAAAAATAAGCTTTCCATCTTTCAAAACCCCTGACTCTGCATTTGAGCAATCAGTTTCTGCTATGTGTCAGATGTAAAGGGATCTTAATATTCCTTTCAATCTCCCATCGGATCAGAGAACTGCACTGTCACACAAAAAGGCTTCTTTCTTCCAGGCAGTCACACATATGCTTACTGTTGCTTCTTAAAGCAGACCCACTGGGCTCAATATGTGGATCAGGATTAAGATTGATGCAGGCAGATGAAATTTGTTTCTTCATAAGCACAGTAAAGTAGAAGTGAAAGTGATTTCCTTGGTCATCTTTCTTCATACTAATCAGACTACAGAATATATGCATATTGATTGCACCACACAGATGATACATAGGTGATGATGATGTTAAGTATTCATCTGTTCAATGCTTATGGCTTCTGCTGCCTAAATATTTCAATACCCCAATATAATTTAACTGTTACACTACCAATACAGGCAGGATTACCTGCAAAATTTGCATCCAAACAGCCATATTTTATTATTTACAATATTTTAAACTGTTGATGATATAAAAAGAACCTACTAAGATAAATATGCATCAAATGCATACGTATGCATCAAAATATTTACAAGATCGTAGTCATAGTTCCCACCCCACTTCTGGGAAACAAAGAAAGAACTGTGCAATCTGACAATCAATGCTTGAAGCCAAAACCCAAGAGTTAAATTCATTTGTACTTTTTGTTAATCAAACATTAGGTGCAGTCTCTTTTAAGACAGCACATCATCCCTTAACATTTTCCAGTTTTATTTCAATATAGTACCTACAGCAGTTTCTCCTCTTTGTGTAGTAACTGTAATCACACATGATTTCTGGCAGTAGATCTTCTACTGGCATTCTGTCTTGGTAAGTCTTAAAAAAAAACCCAAAAACTCTATCTATAATGAAGCCATTTCTCCCTTTCTGAATCTTGTTTATTTGCGGTGAGAAATATAAGTGTAAGATAAAAAGATGAAAGTGAAATCAGAAAGCAAATATACAAACAAAAAAACTCACAAGAGACAGCAAGAATGCATACATTTGAAGGAAAAATGTACAAAGAAGGCAATACGAGAGAAACCTATCCATTTCTTTATTGTGACTATATTAGAAAAACTAAGCTTCTGCTTTCCAAAAGCATGAAATCTGTCATTCGTTATCATTGCAGATTATGGTGACATGACTTAGGTCTGTATGATGGGGGAGATCTAATTATCAGCTGATGAGTCATACAATACAATTTTAGTTGTAATCAGTCATGTTCTAAACAGAATCCAAGTTACATGCTGGTAATTATCAAATGTGCATAGAAAGATGTGATGATTTATTTTTCAAACTGGCAGTGCCATCTGATATGCTCATGAGAAGACTACAAAAAGTAATAAATATATAGTAAAATATCTACACAGCATGAAGAATATTTACTTTTCTATAGGTATCACAGCTCTAGATATCACTCATGAACAATAGTGGTCAACCATCAACAGTAATGGTTCACCATTTACTAAATGAATTTTGATTGTCTTTTCCCAATAAATGCAGCCACATTTTACATTTAATTTAATCTACAATTTTCTTGCCCACTTTTTCAGTTTTGCAAAATCCTTCTGTAACTCTTCAGTTTGATCTTGTGTTGACTAACATTTTTAACTTTGTATAGCACTGCTCATCCCTTTTTTCTACATCTCTATTTTTTCCTGGACTCCATTCCCATTTTAAGCGATTATTTATCCGTTATAATTTCTCTTATTCAATGTCATCTTCTGTTCCTTAAAAGCCTTTGTCAAAAGCCCACTGAGAGTTAAAGTAAGACATATTAGTATGATCACTCTTGTGCATGTTTGCTAGTCCCTTCAAAGGAGATAGGTTTTTAAAGTTGAACATTAAAGAAGTTATAATGACTCATCTTAAGTAGCTCATGTTTTTCTATGTCTATATGCATAATTTAGCTTCTACTAATTAGCCTGGGAAAATGATCAAGTTTAAAGGTCCCCAACACTGCTGTAAAGGATGGCGTCATATTTGTTATTCTTTGCATCCAAAGAAATGTAAAGACTTCCCAGTACTAATAGCAACTCAGCTAATTTGCCTGGCAGTTGCTTTAAATTGCTAATACTAGATGAATCTAGTAATCTGTTAGTGTTTACTTTGCCTGTTGTTTTGTTATTCTTTCCTATGGTTGCTTCAAATACAGTTTGGTCCTCTGATGACCCTCCCAGGCCCATACCACCCAATACAGGTTTCTGGCATCTGAATGAAACTTAAACTCTGTACACCCAGCAAAGGAAAAAATATTACAAATAAAATAGCCTGTTATCACAAATACTATTTTTGAATAGTGTCATTAGATTATGCAAGCTGGAATAGCCTGCTTTTTTTTACTCAAGACTTGTGTTGTCTAAAATACTGAGTGGCATTTACCACGTGGCCTATTAGCAGACTGTGGTAGAATAACCCCAAACACTATAAGCCTCCCATGCTCTGTAACGTTTATCTAAAGATCTTGTCTGTGAACTTAGGTTATCTAGCTTTCAACCTCAGTTACATGCTGGATCATACTCTGGAGTTCTTCTGGATCAAAGCAATTGGTTTTGCCAAGGAAGCAGCCACTTGCGGAAACCAATTTACTGTCAAGGCAGCCTGGAGGAACAGACTGGATACAATAAGCTTTGTCAATTCTGTCACAACTCTCAACTGAAGCATAAATACACGCTCCAGACACCACCATTAGGTTGAATCCTACCAATGGGGATGATTCTTTCCTTTTGAGACTATGAAGAGAGTTTATTTGGCTCAGTGCCTAACTTTTAGGAGAGCTGAATCCTAACATCCTTGCTCCAGATTCTCCCTCTCTGAAACAGGGATCAGAGTACTACCTTGTATCTCTGGGGAAAAAAAAACATTAAATATTTTGAAGCACTCCAACATAGCACTTGGAATTGTATTCTCAAAACTAACACTTTCCAGAAATCTCATAGAGAATTCAGTGCAATTATTTTTTTAAATGATTTTATTTTGGAATTTTGTGCATATTTCAAGACATGCCTCCTCCAGCTCAGTGGAATAGGCTCTTTTAAGGCACTGAGCTTTTTTATCTATGTGGCTGTCAAAATTAGCTTTCAAAACTAGACTGAAATGCTATGGAAAAAAATGTCTATATGAGTACTCTGGAATTTTACACCAATTGTACACCATTTTGCACTACAGGCACATAAAAAGAATGCGTGTAACAAAATTCAATAACACTTTTTTTTCACAATTGGAGAGGTTTAAGTTTTAGCTGGAGGCTTAGGCTGGTTTTTATTTTATCATATCAGTTCGGTCTTCTGTAATAAATATATAGTTAATATAGAGTTTATAAAATAGGTACTATTATTTACTTAATGGCCCATAACAATTTCCATAGAGAATTTATATTTCACAGATCGTTGACTTGATAGATTGTGACAGCTCTTCTGAAGATGTTCTGGTCTACTGGGTCATTACAGACAGCATGCAAAGAGAGTAAATCTGTGTCCTAAATATCCTAGAAACATTTTGTTCAAAATAGTTACGTGAATGAGATCAAAGTCAGTTCAAAATATTTATTTTATTTTTAAAATGTAAACCAGCATGAGGCCCATTATAGAACATTTGCAAGCAAAAGCCTGAAAAAATCATGTTGTGAATTATACATATGTCTTTATGCATGCACTGCCAAAACAAACAAACAATGGAAGATATGGGAAAAAAATAGGCACTGTCTCAAAGAACTTCTACTTTAAACCCTTATTCCACCAAAATTTACCCTGGTGATTTATTAATGAATAATCTGTCTGGATTTCAATTACAAGATACCTAACCCAAGCCCTGAAGGCCATGTACAGAACAGAACAATTCAGTTGGAAAGGAACTGCAGAGATCATCTGACCTGACCACCTCGGGACTAATCAAAAGTTAAAGCACGTTATTGAAAGACTCAGCACTTCTTCTACACTGACAGATATGGGCAAAAAATTACTTTGCTTGGAAGTCTCTGACCACCTGACATTTTTCCAAACATCTGGTCTGAAGCTTTCCTGGAACTATCCTGCAATGTTCTCCCATCCTACCATCAGTTTCCTCCCTCTGCATCTCCTCCTCAGGGTCCTTTAGAGAGCAATGAGGTCTCTTCTTAGCCTAGTCTTCTCCAGACTGGACAGCCGAAGCCCAACCTCAAGACAGAATGCATCTTCTAACCCTCCTCCCACATCTGTTGTCCTCTGGATACTTTCAAGGACCTTAACAACCTTTTATATTGAGAATACCAGAAATGCATGAAATATTCAAGGTGAGGTCACGCCAACATGAAATATAATGGGAAAATCACCTCTATTGTCCAAGCTGTCTGTGCAATGTTAAATGCACTCCAGAATATAGTTTGCCTTTATAGCTGCCAGGGCATACTGCTGGCTCATGTTGAGCATGCTGTCACAAGCACACCCAGCCTCCTTCTGCACAGCTACTCTCCAGCCACTCATCTCCCAATCTGCACCTGTGTCTAGCATTACTCTGTGCCAGGTAGAGCACTTGGCTCTTTCTTTCGTTGAATTCCATGCTGTTCATGATTTCCCAGTGCTCCAGTGTACAAAGACAGACTCTGCAAAGCCTCTCATTCAAAGAGTCAGCAGCACCTCCCAATTTAGTATCATCAGCAACTTTACTTACCATGCATTGAACTCCCCCCAATCACTGATAAAAACACTGAAAAGAACCAGCCCTAAAACTGAGCCGTAGAGAACACTGCTAGTGACTGGCTGTAAGCCAGATGTAGTGGCATATGCTACAGCCCTTGGAGTTCTACTGTTCAGCCATTTCTTCTGCCACTAAAACATGAAGCCTTTCATCTCACAGTTGGACAACTTGTCCAGAAAGATATAACCATTCTCCTATTAATTGTCCAGTCTTTTCACAGAGATTGTTCACACAGGCACATTTTTCATGACTTTAGGTTATTTTTAGGTTATAGAGGAATATTTCAGCAGTAAGAAGGAAAGCAATGATAAGAAAGGATGCAGTGATAATCATGAATCAACACTCTTGACAACGCGTACAGTTTGACTCCAGCTGCTATTCTGATTTGTCTAAACTGGAAGACATTTACTAAATTAAGACACAGTGAAAACACTTGAATCCTGGAGAATATTGCTGAGAATGACATCACTTAGCCACTGGTGGCTGAAACACCAGTTGATATTTGTAGAACAGATACAGCAACAACACACAACAAAAGCAGATAAAACACACACAAATATGGGAAGAAAGACCATTATTACTAAAATGTTCACAAAGCAGTGGCATGTGAGAAAGGGTAACATTTTGACTCAAGTAGTCTTTGATTCAGAAGAACTGAGAAGTAACACTTGGCCTAGAACTGTACTGATTTCCTCAGAGCAGCTCTCTAGAAGCCACTCCTAAAGAGGCTTTCCAACTTCTTGACAACATTTTAAAAGAGGATTGTATGAACCAATTCCTGCTTGGAAGAAGAGGAAGGCTAGAAGAGCAGAAACACTGGACATAACAGAAATGACTACAGAGAAGAGTGGAAATCATAGACTATGATACAATGAACAGCACAGAAGTGGGAAGGTCAGTTCTTAAGCAGCAGTAGGAATAATGTTTGTTCTCTCTGAAGACAGCTGCTACTCCCTTCTGAAGCACTACCAAGGCACAAAAGAGAATACAAAGTTTAGTATTTTAAAATTTTCATTAGTAAATTACAAGCTAATTTAATCTTAGTTCAAATTAAAATCAAAAGCAAATCTCTGATGAAAAGTGCTGACATGCCCATCATTCACACCTAGATCTTTGATAGCAGCATCTGTATGAGCATCCTTTTAAATACAATTTGATGCTGTCAGATCCTTCATTTTAAAAAGTAGAGGTGAACTTCAATCCATGGAGGAAAATCAACACTTAATCTTACTCTATTTTTGATATTGTTAATTGTATGCTTAGATACATTATCACCAACAATAAACACACTGACAGAAACTAGGTAAGAATGTAGGAAGACCAGATGAAGCAAGTTACTGAAGGAATTACTAATTTAAAAAATAACAGATTTCAGCTCTCTCTCCACTTCCTCTTCTATTTTTGAAAATAATGAAATTAGGGATGCACCAATCTTTCACATTAGCATACAAGAAGTGGAAAGCGACAGAGTAGAAAAGAGTTCCTTTTCATTCTTTTAGATAGCATAATAGATAATAGCCCCAAGGTGTCAAAAAAGTTGATTGACATGCAACTAGTTTTCTTCATGCTTCACCAAAATCCCACAAGCATTATCTGTCCTGCTCCTGGAACAGAGCCAGGACCACTGCTTATTTTCCTGGGTCACTGAGCTGAATCGCTTCGATGTTGCCTGGTAGGAAGGCCAGTCTGTGCTCGTACTGGGAAGCTGCTGAACTCTGTTGTCACTGCTCCCTGCAGTCATGCTTGTGGACAAGGCTGGACCCAGTGACCTGCTAAATTGAGCCTGCAGCATGGGGAATTTGGTAAAAATAAATGAAGGGGTCCCATCATGGCCACCTGGGACACTGTGCCTAGAGGAGATGATGTATTTACAGAAATCAATTTACACAATGGATTTTTTTATTTTATTTTTATTTTTATTTTTTCTATTTGAGAGTGCTCTATGGCTGGACTTCATGCTTCTGAAACGTGATTAGAATTCACTGTGATTAAAAAGGGCTGCATAATAGATGTATTCGTAACTTACTGTTTATCATTACAGTTACCTTGACAGATTGGTTATGCTGGTTATGCGATGAGCTGGATGCTCAGAATCTAAAAAATGGCAAAAGCTAAAAGGTTTCCAGTTTTCCCACATAGCTGGGTGACAGATAGGTCTACAAAATTCTAGAAAAAAAAATCTCAGGAAGTTCAGTGCTATCATTTATTAAATTCAGGGCACCTGGCTACCTTAAGGCAGAGATTCAAACAATTGAAACCACAGCATTTCGTTTACAGCGAGAATTGAAATTAAATTTTATGATCACTTCTGCAAAGTAAATGTCTATTTATGCATTGTTTCTGTGGGAGGAGTTCTTATCAATGCTAAATATCTAAAAGACAGCTGTCAATAGGATGGAGCCAGGTTCTTTTCAGTGGTGTCCAGTGACAAGACAAGGGACAAAGGGCATAAACTGGAATACAGGAAGTTCCATAGAACGTGAGAAAGGACTACTTTACTTCGAGAATTGGCACAGGCTTCCCAGATAGATGGTAGAGACCCCTTCTGTGGAGACAGGCAAAACTCACCTGGACACTTTTCTGTGCAACCTGCTTTAGAGAACCTGCTTTAGCCAGGAGTCAGACTTGATGACATCCAGAGGGCCTTTCCAGCACCTACAATTCTGTGATTCTGTGAAGGATGAGCTTGACTAAATCCTGATGGTCTTGTTTTGTTGTCTCTGTGTTAAATCTACAACTGGGATTTTAAAACCTTATTAACTTTGCTTGAGACAGATTTATAACCTGACATTTCCCTGGCACCACACATAGCTGCTGAACTGGTTATTTTTAATTACCTCCAAAAACCTCTCCCCTTTCTTCCTAAATCTTACACAAGAAGAGCAAGCGAATGACTTTGCTTTTAAATACAGATTTAACATAAAAAGATATAACCTCATTTTTCAAGACTACTCCAACTGACAAAATATTCCTTTTAGATAAGTCTCCCCACAACAAATAAGTCGAGAAACAACTGAAGCCCATTCCATTTTATCTTTATTTAATAAAATTTGTTGCCGTCAAGATTCCCTATATCTGCTTTCTAGGCTTTCCTTACTAGGCAGAAAGCCTGCTACAACAGTTATAGGAGAGGAAGATAAATATTTGTTAGGTACGCAGACAAGTCAATTAAGTTCATTTACCTTATTCAGTTCAGCCTCCCCAAAAATTCTTTAATGAATGCTCCTCTTATCTTAGCCAGTTGCCACTAGACTTGTTTTGAACAAATATGTCTCTCTTCCTTAAGAGAAGAAAAAGAAGGATGATTTAATATTTGATTAGCAAATACTATTTCACAGTTGTCCGTGTTTTGAGATGGAAGTAACACTGTGAATTTCAGTATTGATTTCAAGAAGCTGCATGTAGTATTATTCTTTAATTCATACTGTATATCTTACACCTGCAAGAATTCATTAATATTTCTATGGAAAGGGCACATAAAGCCCTGTCAAAACAGAAAGGAATATGGAAGGCAGACAGCGTTAAAAGGCTCTCATTTTTTTTTATCTCTGATAACATCACTTCATTTTGGAAACTGATTCTGGCAGCCAATCCTGCTATTTTTTTTTTTTTTTTTTTTTCTAAGTGCATTAAAAGTAAAGATAAACTCTGTGTTCACTATGTTCACTGTATATATGCAGTACCTAAAACCTGATCAGAAGAAGAAGGATATAAAGTTCATGTTAAAGAATGCCATTGGTTTATCTTGCTCTTTTTTTTACATTTGGGAGAAAAAAGATTTCAACAATGAAGAATCACATTAAGAAAATTTATTTACAGCAACTACCTCTGATTGTTTTTCAAAAATATGCCCCAAATATTTCATATTTGTACAGACTTTGACATTGTAAGATTGTAGAAAGCAGAGAAAGGACACAAATGGGGAAGGCAGTACTCTGGGGGAAGAGGACTGCAGGACTATTTGGTGCAAGTTATTTTTATCAAAAGCTTTTTCTTATGAGAACTGCTTACAGAGAGGAGAGATGCACTTGGCTTATTTTAATAGCTGCTCTATTTGCCAGAAGAACACCTACAGGAGGAATACTGTGTGGCAGAGATGGAATGGCACACAAAAAGGTGCTGAAGAACCAGCGGCATGAAAGAAAGCATTTCATATGAAAACAAATGGCAATGTTCTGCATGGTTTGAAGGATTGTCTTCTGGCTCAGGCACTAGTGTGAGACTCAGAAGATTTTGGTTCAGTTTCCAGTTTCATCACACTCCTTCTCTGACCTTGAGCTAGGAAGTGTGTCAGTTAAATTCAGTCTTTCTATCGGAGAGTAATAGTGCTATGCTCAACAATATTTCATCTGTTTCAACTGCAAGCTTTCTGAGGCAGGAACTATCTCTTACCGTGTGGTTGTACAATGTCTTTAGCTTCTCAGCTGGGGCCTTTAAGCTCTAGTAACAAGAATAAAGCTGATTTAAGAGCTGGGTTTTTACTGCAGTTGTCAGTTGTGCTTGATTCGTTCAGATTGGACTTCAGGTTTCTGCTAATCTGTTCATTTAATGCAAAATGAGGAAAACCGAAGTATGTTCAGAGGAAAAAAATTATGTTTGCCTTGTTTGATATTCATTTTCCTGTTATGTCAATTCAGGGAACCTCCAGAATTATCTAAAGCCTCTCCACCCATTGCAGCTCAAAAAAACAGCAAGCTTACCACAATGTTGTAGAAGCTAAAAAGAGTGAAATAAACTGATTTCATTTTGTCAGACATAAATCTCTTTGATGGATGGCATTCATTTCATCTGTTCTCAGCTCACTTTCACTTGCCTGCTGCTGGGAAAAAGATCGTCTCCCCTCATGGGGCTGCAGATGGTGGGAAGCCTATGGGACTGAGAGGAGGGCTCCCTGCCCATTCAGCCAGGTGCAGCCTTCTGAACCAGAGGGATGTTTCTGCTGGAAAGAAGTTGGAGCCTGCTTGGGCTGGAGGGAGTCTGCTGATTTTGGGTAGGCAAGATGCGGTGAACTATTTCAGTAGGAGACTACTGAAATAACCCAGGAGCACAAAGTCAGGTTGTTGGGGTACAAGAGGGAAATTGTGTTTTGGAATGCAGTGGATGTTATGTAGAGTCTGTGTATTCTGTTTCATTCCAGTTTGGTTTTACTCTGAGCTTTCTCCATGCTAAATTCAGAATTATGGGGTGGGATTACAATGTATAATTCTGCTAAACACTGAATTTTGAGATTCAAATCCCTTTCTACTTTTCTGGGGGGTGCTCAATTAAAATATATGATCCAAACAAGCACCAGATCGACCACCAAGTCCTTCACAAACACAAGGAACAGTGAAGGGCTGTCATGTTAAAATGGTGAGCAGGGCAAACAGCCTGGAAGAAGGTGACATTGTCTGACCTTGTGACTAAGTTTATTCAAGGCATTTTGATGTTTTCCAAAAGTATTCATAGAATTAGATCACCATTTGAAAACAACAGTAACGTTACTAAAAAAGGCAAATGTGTCAGACACAGTCATCTGTTTATAAATTCAGGTGAAACTACTGCTATGGAGACCACAAATGGCACCCATCTCCCTCTTTTTTTTTTTTTTTTTAGTAAAGTTGGTACTCTGAAGTGAAAATACCAACAGTGTCATTTTCAAAGTGCTCTAAATTTTGATTTTCTCACGTTGTAAAATGTCATGTATTTTAGCAGAAAAAAAAATAGATATGCCGCTGGAAACAATAGCACTATGGACAGTAAAATCTATAGTTTCTTTAAAAATTTATGTTGAGTACTTCACTACTTCATGCTACACAATTGCTTCTATTACTTAATTCAGCTTATTAATAAGAAGATTTAAACTATTTCCAGAATAACCCCAGGCAGCGCTACAGGGTTGAGGCAGAGTGACTGGAAGACTGTGAAGAGGAAATGGACCTGGGGTGTTGGTTGAACTCAGCTGAACATGAGCCAGCAGTGTGCCCAGCTGGCCAAGAAGGCCAATGGTATGCTGGCTTGTATAAAAAACTGAGCAGGGAAGTAATCACCCCCCTGTAATCAGCACTGGCAAGGCTGCACTTTGAGTACTGTGTTCAGTTTTGGGACCCTCACTACAAAACTGACATTGAGGCCCTGGAGCACATTCAGAATGAAGCAAACTGGTGAGGTGTCTGGAGTAGAAGTCTTATGAGGAATGGCTGAGGGAACTGGGATTTTTTAGTCTGGAGAAGAGGAGGCTCAGAGGTGGCCTTATCATTACTCTCTACAACTACCTGAAGGGAGGCTGTGGTTAGCCTCTTCTCCCATGTAACTAGCTATAGGACTAGAGTAAATGACCTCAAGTTGCTCCAGGGGAGATTCAGGTTGCACATTAGGAAAACTTCTCCAAGAGAGTAGTCAGGCAGTGGTATGGGCTTTCCAAGGAGATGGTGGAGTCACCATCTCTGGAGGTGTTCAAGAAATGTTTAGATGTTGTACTGAGGGACATGATTTAGTGGAAACTATTGATGATACGTGGATGTTTGGGCTGGATGATGTTGGAGGTCTTTTCAAACCTCAGTGATTCTACGATTCTATGATTTGTCTTGGTAGATGAATGACTGGGTAAGATGGTAGGATCAACAATTTGATTCTTTACAATACAAAACCAAGTAAAAACTAAAACTTTTGATCACAATTACATTGGTTTAAGAAGAAATTTCTATAGAGTGAAAAGGTTCTCTTGAGATGATAGAACAGAATGATGACCACTCATTATCAGAAAAGATTTTGGCATGAGGATTTCCATGGAACAGAATGGCAAATATGATTACTTCCCAGTAATACATGTGAAATTGTGATCTAATTTAGCTATTTATTTTAATTTATATAAATTATGACAGATGAGGAAGGGAGGAGGAAATAACAGAAAAAAAGGCCAACTGACAATTGCAGTGTAAAAAAGACAGAAGTACTGCTTTACATAACACAGACTCGGGAAAAAAAAAGGAACAGTGTTCTTCAGAGATACTATGGAGCATCTAATTGAGATACTTTGATTTCTAAAGCAAAAAGTCTTTCTGAATGTTAGAAATAAATTTTACAGAAACTCTAAATTGAAAACATTATCATAAATCACACTTTATAGTTCAATTCTTGGGACACAATAATCTTCTTTCCATGAATAAGACACAAGGCAAAAATGATTATACAAAATATCTGTAATTTAGTCAAAGTCCTAAAAGGACAAGAATAGCAGTTCCTATTTCAAAAATATTGAGAAGAGATCTGGCTTGATGCTTAAAGAGAGTTTTCAAAATGTAAGTAACAGAGTAACTGTAGGTATTGGGTAGGTTTCATGTAATGGAAACACAGGAATTACAAATAGGAAATCTTAGACTGATACTTGATCAGGTTAGTTCTTGTGAGCCCTCCAGTGACTGCTGAATGTTCACTGAACACATTTTTAGACACGGATATCTTCAGGAATCTGGAGAGGAGGGACGATTGTTGCTTTCGTTTTTATTTTTAGCATTACTCATTTTTTCCTGCTATGTGGGAATATCCCCTTATGGAACTATACTCTCTGAATATCAAACAACAAAAGTCAAAAGTCGAGCCTTTAGACCACAGCAAAGAACTCCCAAGAACCTCCCTCTATCTAGGGAAATACAGCACAACTTTGATTGATCAGTGCTATGAAAAACATTCCTAGGAGAAAACTTCCCTATATTTTTTCTATGTCCTAGTGTACCACAGCTGCATATGTAGCTTCTTTGGACGTCTTAGAACAGGCATTAGTTAGGAATCGACTTTGATCATCTATCAGAACATTAAAATAGTAGTCAACATATAGCAAATGGATCTCACAAATGGATTTGATGACATTACAGTGTGACCATGGCAGTCATGAAGTAAACTTACACTTCAACCTTTAAACTCCATACCTGTCTGCATTCTGCAGACCACCAACAAGAACATTTGATACTAGTCCACACAAGAAAATTAATTATTTCAATTATATACAGTTTAATTCTGTTTTAGAAAAACATGCTTCAATAATTAGAAAGGACAATTAATAATGCTAATTTTCATTAGTATTAAAGACAGCTATCTCACTGCAAATTAGAAAAAACTTTTTCAGAAATAGATTTGTCAAAATTTCAGCTTTGGTTACCAATCTTACGAGACTTTCAGAAAGGAACTGTTGTCTCAAAATACTATGACAGTGACTATCTGCTGCTCCGAAAGACAATCTAGAGGAGCTTGACTTTCTCCAATACAAGTCATAAAAGTGTAGCATGCTACACACTGGCACACTCTTCTGGATAAGAACTAGCAGTATTCCAACTGATTATAATGCTCATGCTTCTACTCCTACAGCATTACATGGAGCCTATTCTAGTGCTCAGAGGAGTCTCTACACAGATCTGTGGAAATATGTCAAGTTTCTTCTATCCCTAATCAGGGAAAAAATGTGCATTGTAATCTCTAAAATAAATCAATATTCACATGATTAACTTTAAAATATTTCTATTGCCAGTCAAGAAGACTGGAAACAATTTGTTTTTCCAGCATTAGATATTCAGCATGTTATTTTATTTAGATAGACACACATTTGAAACAACTGTTTGATTAGAGAAATAAGCCATCTGTTAGTGGTTGGCAACACAAAGAAACTATAACTGCATAAATAATAAAAATTCTGTGAAAAATTACTGATCTGAATCAGTAACAGAAACATGAGATAGCCGATGTGGTACAAAATAGAGAAGTTCAGTAACTCATTCTTCTAGTTTGAAGAGATTAACTCATTGTTAGCCCTGGTTCAGCATAGGTATATCCCTCAAAATCAGCTGGAACAGGGCTGGAGGTTCTTGGACCACAGCTGGAAAGGCATGGAGGAAGAACCTAAGACAAAATGGGTTACTTACACGCCTCACTGAAAAAGCACTGTTCTTCCTAGACTCCTGTACACATTAGATAACTTTGCATTTTTGAAGAACATTTTCATCATTATACCTACTCAGAAAAAGATAAGCACATTGCAACTTTATCCCATGTATGTTTGATTATAAATCTTTACTTTTGTCCAAAATAGTCAACAATTCTCAAAATTATTAGATAACTTTCACAGAAAGTGAAAATGAAACAAACTGACACTTGCAGATGCAGCCTTATGAGTAACACTGATTCAAACAGAGCCAAAGGAATTTCTCTATGCAGGACACATCCTTCACTTCAGCAATAATAACACAGTGGATAAAGCTTTCCAGGAAGAAGCTGTAATGTAATTAAAGCCCTATTCCTCACTTAGGTAATGAAAAATTGAGTTCATGGGGATATGCAAGGAATTTAAGGTGAATTCATTTACAGCATGGAATCCCTCATATGTTAAAATGTGTGTTAACAGTCATGCAAGGGCTCCTACCTGGAGTTCTGAAAAAGGAGCTTTAGATGACTAAGGATTTAAAGAACAGGACATGTATTCTCTGTCCTAACTGAACTTACTGGAAATTAACTCTTTAAGTTCTCTTTATATTAAAGCAACAACAACAACAAACATTCACCACACCTTCAACTAACAAAGCAACTTCCACATGCTTGGCAGAAAGTGCTGCTGAAACACATAGCTCATTCCTAGATGTTTGTTTTTTTTTTTCCCAACCACAACAAAGAATATTGCTCACTTAGTATGATAAGAAACTGATTTGATTCAGCAGTGTGCTGTGACTATACGGATGGATGTTCTTCCACCTTGATATGACACACAGCTGGTAGGCCCTTTGTTTGGCCAGGCCTTCCGCTTGTACCAAAATGCATACACAGCTCACAGAGGCAAACACAGAAATACGATATGTAGAGCCATCAGAGACACTCTAAGGCACCAGCACCACACCTCTACAAAACCTGGCATTCAAGGAGATCAGCAAAAGCCACTTTTTTTTGTAGCCTATCCAGTTCATCCTTCTCCTGCACAAACATAAAGCTATTAAACAAGAGGCACTGTATAGTCTCAAAAGATTAGACTTCAAAGAAAACTCCTTTCTGCCTCCACAAGGCAAAGTATTAGGGATGGTAAAGAAATATTCTTTGTAATGTTACTTGGCACATGGATAATAGGCCTAGCTCTGTAACTGTGGAACAGCCAAGTTGGCTGCAACTTGAGATCTCAGTTAAATGTCACCAGAAGTATCAGCATCTTGGGGGGCTGCCTGGGAGGAGTGTGCTGACAAGGCAGAGATCTCCAAGAGGGGAAGCCATTTGATGCTTGGATAAAGCCATCTTCCCTCCTGAATTCCAATTAAAAAAATAATAGAAAAAGACAAGGTAGGTAATATAAAGACCCAAAATGTTAAGACATCCATTGTAACATATCTCTCACATGAAGAAATGAATACAAGTAAGATACAGCTGCTCAGTGACTATAGCTTTTATTGTTTCAATTCACTATGTACAGCTTTAAGATGCTTAAAATGATGTTTAATAACTGCTGATTTTTGGTAAAGCACTGTTGCTCTAAGAAAAATGACAGTTCTTGAAAAATGCTTTTTTAGTGGAAATCTCTCTGTTGTAGTGACAGTTTTTGCCAGGAAGTTCTCTGCAGACCCGAAGCAAATCCCCAAAGAACGAGAAGAGAGAGATTTCAGACCAGTTGCCAATTAGGTCACTCCTCAACTCAGACCATGCCCTTGGCTTTCAGTCGAGCACCTTAAGCCACTGGACACTCCTTCACACTGCTCTCTACCTCTAACTCCACTTTCCAGCTAATGTCAAAGCTTCACTCTTATCCTTTACAGAACCACACTGATCTCTAACCAACCTCCTCCTAGCTACAGGATCTAACTAAAAGCTCTGAGTTTTTGCTATTGCTTGGTAAGATGTTCCACTCTCAGGATGCAGCAGCATATTTTAATTTGCTGTTTAAGGAGTGGACACAACAAAAGATAACAAAACTAGCTTTTACTGTCAGAATACTGTTAAGATATTTGAAGAACATTTGTACTGAACTGCTAGGCTTCTAGTATTGTTAACTCATAAAAAGTATACAGAAAAAAAAAACCCACAAACATAAGGAATGACAGGAAAAATTTTTAAAATTTGCCTCACTTCTAAGCTTGTAGGAGTATCTTCTGTAGGATAAGAGAGAGAAAGCACTTCGGGACTCGTTCTGGATGCAAAAAAAATGAGTCCCTAAACTCTTTGCAGAGAACGCCAGTGATGCTCAGCTTAGAGCCACTTAAGGTCTTTTTGTCTGCAGCATACTAGAAACTGAATAGAGAACACATCTCTTTCACAGGAGTTACAAACAGCCGTCACTAATGACATTTGGTTCTCTCCTACCTGCGGTAGTTTCTAAACATGACCCTCTGATAGATCACTGGCCTTCAGCAGCACTTCGCTGAGCCATGTCATTCCTTCATAGCCTTCAATTTATATTCAGGATTTTTGTTTGCTTTTATTTTTATCTTTTGTTTTGTGCATTAATCTACATAACAAAAAGTGTCACTGCAATAGGTGCTGTATAAATCAGTAAAACTAATAATAGTAGGTATAATATCTAAATACTCTCCCTCATCAGGATGAGTAGATTCCTGAATTGGTGCTATGTGGAACAGCTGACAGTAGAAATAGTTATAATAGATCACTTTGACAACTTCAGATTTACATAATGGATTCATCTACTTTGTAGATTGGGTTCGTGTGAATTCTCTCTGCATGCAGAAATGCCTATTACCCTAACAACATTTGTTTTGAATGGTAGATGTTTCTACATAAAGTATACATTTCCACAAACTATACCTCTAAGCTTACATTTTTAAAAGACATGTATGCTCGTGTGTTATGTGCAATCTGAATAAATAATGTGTGCCGGTTGAAATGGGCACTGTTTAATAATTTTGTCACATATTTTCATTTAATTCACACAAGCTAAATTTTTTTTTTCTTTTTTGTGGTGTGTGTGGGAATTCTCAACCCTTTTTCAGATTTAGGGACATCTGCAGTAGCAGATAAACAGACTGCAGAGCTATCAAATTGCACCTAGAAAACTGATACCCTTTTCAGACTGCTCAGATCAAATCACAAAGGTATTTATTACAGAAAAATATCTAGGATTAGTACATTCTGGTTCAAAGTTCTATTCCATGGGTATAAAAAGCAAAAACAGAAGAAGGGCTGATAATCTTTTCTGCACATGTGAATGTGAAGATGGCTGTCCTGCTGCTTTCTGAGATTTTCACCTCTGGGGGGATGTATGGGGCAGGGCTGCAGCATCCAGGGCTACATCGATTCTGCTTAGTGATAAGACCTACAGGACAATGCAGAAAGAGACTCTGCATCATCCCAGCAGGGCACACAACTCTGAAGAAGCCCAACAGAAAATTCCAGTAGAGTGGGAATAAAAGTAAAATGATCTTTCTGCTTTCACATCAGCTAAAGGGAACACCAGCCCAAGAACAGTCTATCAGGTGACTTCTCTTAGGACAGGGTACTTGCACTCTCCAGATAGTGCTCTTCACCCTTGCAGGATGGCCAGCGGTGGGACAAGCCTACCAGGTGGACTCTCCCAAGTCCAGATATGCAGGATTTCAGCACACAGCTCCAGGGTAGTTCACTAAGCCTCTGCATCACCTTTAACACTCTCCTATAATTATCTTAGCTGATAGGTTTTTGTTGGATTTGCTGCAGTTACGGGACCTGGGATACATCACTCTATGAAAAACAAACAAACAAACAAACAAAAAAGCAACAACTACAGAACTTCAATCCATAGAAAGAGAATTTTCCTAGCAACTGGAAATCGTACTTTTTGGTCAAGTATATTGCATTATTTGTCACACATGAATATCGCTGAGGAATTCAAGTAATTTCTCTATGTCTGTTACTTTCTTACACAGCTATTTTTGACAACATTAATGTATTTTTTTTCCTTGGGAAGCTGACAACATTATAAGACTACTGGGTCACCTAAAAACTTCAATATCTTTCATACATTTTCCCCATTGGTATTTCAAAAAGGTGAAAAAATGCTATCATTCGCATTTCCCATGTTAAGGGCAATTTGCCCAAAGCAAAACAGGAAGGCTGACACAAAGCAAGCAACTGAGAATGAGAGCCTTTGAAATCAAAGTGTTCAGATGGAAACATTTAAACTGTTCTATATTACATCACCTTAAGCATCATACAGACTTATGAGTGTGAGATCATATACGGACTGTTGTTGCTTTGTGCATGTTGAGGATTTTGATTAATTTGCAAATTAACAGAGGTACTTTAAGATAATTAGAGCCTCAGATAACCCTAAGTTTGAATATATTTGCAATTTTCTTTTAATGCAAGGTGGAATATATTGCTGTCACAGTGCTAAATTGTAAGCAATGTCTGCCAGCAATAAAGAGTAGATAATAGCTGTAAACTCTTGCTGTAATTTGATTTTATAAAGTTTGTAAATAAAAGCAAACTTGCAATTAGCCATTCTGAAGCTCACTAATATTAAAAAAAAAAAAAAAAAAGAAAAAAAAAGTAGAGAACAGAATAAAGGTCTATACATCTTCCTAGTTGTCAATGTAAATGTTCAAGACCCATTAATGCAAGTTGTTTCCCCATATCCAGGGGCTTGTCAGACTTCAGCTGTATCCTCTCACAAGTGCTTATATATGAAAATACATACATAGTTAGGGATGAAGTATGATTCCATATTTTTCTTAACCAAATATTGGCTGTATTAGTACTTCTACATATTCAGGCAGCTTTCCATCTAAAGCAATCTTGATTCTGCATTGATGGCATTCATGAAGTAAGTGCTTCCTAATTACCTTTTCAAGGTGATTCTATGGGGTTGTATTTCTGTAAATAAGAAACTAATCATGCATGGATAAAAAAAAATCCAGATGCACAACAAACTAGGCAGCGTACTTTCTGATCTCTCAAAAATCCTAGGAAGTGGTTGCACAGCTAACTGATGAGCATCAGAAAGTGAATTTAATCAACCAATAAGTCTGTTATTTGTACATTCTGCTTTTTCTTCTAATAGTGACGTGCGTTTTTCATGCCTAGCATTCCTGATAATTACTCACTCTCTAAATACCTACCAATTGGCAAATTCCCCAATTTGCAATTTTCCCACCACACCTGTGGTGGTGTTTGGTCTTTCCCTGTTTCACCAACAGAGGTATTAGACAAAACCTGTAGAAATCAATAGACCATGCCACATCATAACTTCCTTGCTTTACACACTTGCTTTATAGTGAAGAATCTTTGAGCAAAAGGAGACCCAGCAAATGACTCACTGTCTCAAGTTCTTTGCAGACTGTTACTGCGAAGCAAATGATATATATATATATTTTCATATTTACTCTGTTACTTACAGTTAATGGCAAGATCTGAGCTGGATAATTATAAGTAAATCCAAAAAGTACACTTCAGGACTGAAAAAGACTTTATGATTTCATGAATAGACTTCTTTTATAGAGAACAATTAACTTGCTCGCTCGTTTTTCTTTCCTTTTTCTTTTCCCCACCCTATAAAGTGTGGTTGGAGTTGGTGGGAGGAGTAACTACAGCAACAAACAAGGCTTGAGCTCTCAGAAGGTGCCCCTCCACAGTGATAAAAGTTCAAATTGCTTCAAAAAATAAGAATAAGACAGGAAAAGAAAAGCCATTGGTAAGGTGGGAGAGATTGAGTCGTGAGCCATAAAGTAATCAAACCAGTTAAGTCAGAAGTGTGCAATGAGCATGTTTTAGAGAAGCGATATTGCTGAGTCCTATCTTCTGTTCTGGACGTTAAGCTTTTATATTCAGATTATGGCTCACGGCAAGCTGTCTTGGCTCCTGGGATTTCCCTTTGTCTCTGCTATGATTATTACAACAGATATTCCTCCTAGCTGTTCCTCCTCTCTGCTGTGCTGTCTCACTCATGCACTTGCCATTTCTCTTTTTGCCTTTCATTACTTGCTTAGGCTTTCAAGCCCTCTGTGACTGCATTCACGGAACAAAAGGTTGCCATTACACTTATCCCTATTTATCCTCTTTTGACGTTGAACTGAGTTTTGTTCTGCTATCATGAAGAAAGCTAGATTTATCATTATCAACAATATCTCCATTGTAGTTAAATCAACCTGAGCACAACCGTAATTTATTTCCTAAATTTATCAAAACCCTTTATAAGTAAAAACTTTTCACTGAGTGCATCTCCTATTATTTTTCTAGTGGAGGATAAAAAAAAAGGGGGGGGGCGGGAAAGAAAAAGAAAAGCAAAAACAAAAAAAAAGGGAGAAAATGTAAACGCAGATATTTGTTTGTACCCAAAATGCCTACAGGCATATTTCTCTTGTGCAATGAGAGCACCCTAGGAGGAACAGAGTGGCCAATTATCCAGGAAGAAAAGTAGCTCACATAATAAAACTAAATTATCATCATGTTTTGCTTCTCTTCTTACTTTTCATTGACATTCTAAAAACTCAATAGGTAGGAATCAGTCTAATTTAAAATCAAATTACTGGAAAAAAAACATCAAATGACTGAAGAAGGATTAGGTTATGTAACACCTCTGCATTAACTCTTACTCTCAAAGCCATTAACCACCATTGTATTTCACATGGTTGTGTTGCAAGGTCTCTGCAGATTAGTACTAGATAAAAATTATGTATTGCAAAGGTAATGTGAATACAAAATGCAACAGCACTGCACTGCTCTTGACTTCTTATGAAGTTGATTCAGTGACATGAAACTGAAATCTTCCATAATGTTGCATTGGCAGGATATGTTTATCTCTACTTGTCATTTTCCATAAAAGCAGAAAGACATTATATCTCAAAATGGTCTAGTCTCATTAGTGCCATCCACATTATACCTTCTTTGCAGTATGCACTCAGATAACTTTTATAAAATAGTAGTTAATTAAGACTCACAACGACTCTGGAAAAATAAAATAGTTCTTATCCTGTTTTATAGAAAAATATAGTGAATCTAAGACAAATCATTTGCCCAAAATCATCTCTGGTAAGAATCCAAAATTCTACAAGGCTTACGACTTTGACTATCACTCATTCATGGATACTGAGAAGGTCAGTGCTACCAAGTTTACAAGGAAGCTATATAATGGCATCATCAAAACTTCTGCTACTAAACCGACAAGTTAAAACACTATTTCTTCCCAGTGGGAGCTCGTATGTTGGAAATGGAGTAACTAACATTTCCCCAAATCAACTAGCAAATCCAACTATGAGCCATGAAAATGAAGCATTCCCAGATAAGAGAATCTGGGTATACTTCAAACTTTGGATCACAAACTAACACAAGTTACCTTCAACATTCAGCCTTCCCAGGAACAGAGAGATAGCAGAACGGACAAAAGATGCTATGCTAAGGTGGCCACTGTTAACTGCATTCTCAGAAAGCTATGTATTTGATTTTAGAAAAAAAAGAGCTTCTTTTCTACTTGGAAGGCATACCTACAGGTACTCCAAAGTTTTGATTCAGAGACAGCCTCATCAATTAATTCTCTGTGCTCTGTTTCCATTTTCTTGGCAGTGAGAGATGAGAGACCAGCACATGCTATTTGCCCGCGCTGAGTAGCTTTTCAAAAACAAGCTTCAGGCTTGGAGATGTCAAAGAGATAATGCTAACAGCACAGGATCAATTACTACCTTGTGACTCAGGACAGAGGCCAAATCTATACACTCTTTGACCTTTCTGCAAATTCGACACAGCCACTGATCACTGATGATCCACTAACAGACTACACTAGCATAAGCAATATAATAACTTCAATCATGTCTGTTACGCATCTCAAACAGGACGTTAAATGTAGAGAGCAGATGTTCAAAAATCAATGCAGCCACTCTCCCATGATTTCACTTTCTGAAAGTGATCTCCTGAAGAAACAAGATAAGAAACCAACTCTTACATTGCTTGTTGCACCTTTTTTCTCTAGAAGGGAAAGGTGTTTGAATAAAAATCTCCACGGAAAGTTTAGGTTGAGCCCTATATTTGGTACATGTTAAGAATAAACAAAAGGGTACCTACATACTTGCAGAGATTAGAGCAGTTACAAGACTGATGTATAGAGATCAGAGCTGGTATTCAATGTGCTCACAAGTATATTGTACTAGAAGCAATGTCTTGCATTTATTTCCACAAAAACTAAAAGAGGTTCAAAGAGTACAATAACACCATTTGGTAGAGCAAGTTCTCAGCAATACAACAGTATTTCTCAGCATAGGCACCACCAATAGCTATGCATTTTCACCAGCAATGAACAAGAGCCTGCATGTCACACTCATCAAAACCTGCACCAGCAGAGATGAATTGCTATCGCTCTCACCACTGCTGAAATGTACCACTACATCACTACTACTCACTACATCACTGTGTTCATATGTATTGTTTGGTCTCCATCAACATTCAGCAAATGCAATGAGTGCAATTTTTTTCTGCATTGAGAAATTCAGTGACAAGCCTTTGCTTCATCTACACTTCCATATCAGACGCCATTCTGTCAGACTGCCCTGCTGCTGCCATCTGTCACATGGCAACAACATGTATGAAAATACTGTTGGGAAAGTTCAACCACACCACCGATATCCATTTCTGATGTCATGGGCCAACGTAAAATAGGAGCAGCCCCTCCTACATTAGGGACATCATTGGTAACAAGCTAAGTCTATTTTATGTCTTAGAAATTAGAGGGCTGTAGTAAATAAGCTCTCTCTGCAGAAGAGCTGAAAGACTGAGGATCTTATCCAGTTTTAAGTACCACTAGACATACGGCAGTGAGGCTTCCTCTTATTCTTTGATCAAAGGATAAAAAATTGTAGTGTTGTTAACTGGGTTGGTCAGCATTTATCCAATTTCCTACTTCAACTTTATATTATATGCTTCTATGAATCCTTGGTAAATCGAAAATCCAGTCTAAGAGCAAACCAACAAATCTTATTCATTACACAAAGAAACAATTTACAAAATGGAGTCTCTTTTTTCAGCTTCCACAGAATGGTAAACTTACCATATATTCTACAGAAAATCCTCAAATTTATCCTAAATTTCATACTTTAAATCTGTAAGACAGCCTCATGTCATGTCCTAAAGATCCACACATTCAGATGAACATAATAAACCAATGGAATTTGAATCAGCTGTGCTTGTGTTACAGACATACTAAAGACAATTTATTATCTCATGCCAATGAAGAAATGCAGAAACAAGAATATTCTCCTCCCATTCAACTCCCTATTTTGGTTCCAATCTGGCAGCATCCACATGCTTTATTCTATAGAATGACTCAATTCTACAGATGTAAGTGTTTTGTTGAATTACAACTTCAAAATATGAGGCAACTGCCACAGTTATTCATAGATTTGAATGATCTGGCTGAACATGAGTTTCATGATTCACGCAAGCCGCTTCAACATAACCAAAGTGGGCTGTGTTCACTTGAGAGACTCACAAAGCTCAATTTTAAAATTATATAATAATTTTGAATTAATTAAAAAAAACGAAACTAACACCTATGATTTATTGCATAGCTAACCATATTAAACATGCAATATAGTTATATCAGGAAAGAATAAAATAACCTTTGAACTAGAAAGTCTATTGTAAACAAGTGTCAGTTCAGAGCAGACTTATATACTCTAGTTGTAAACCCCTAAAAATGGCACTAAAAAGGAGAAAGAACAGCACACTATCTCTCTTTCATGCATCCTCACACATGCTGCCATTATATCTAAACTTTTAAGACAGAGATGGATCAGTAGCTCTGTTCTTGCACAACAGCCATCTGCATATAAGAAACTAACATTAAAAAAGACATTAAAACAATTAGCCACTATATTATTTACTAAGTTGAAATAATTGTTCTTTCTGGTAGTATGTATGTTTTGTGGCAGTACTCTGATGTGTCAGCTTTGGAGTGCAACCTTATTGTTGTATCAGAGAAGAAGTGGAACTGTGCTATTTTTAAGAGAATCCTCAAGAAAACAATGCATCATCACACAGAAGTAGGAAATCACCTGCTGACAGACACTGATCCAATCAAAGCTTTTACAATTATATTAATAATTTACTTGAATAAAGGTTAAAGTATGGCTAAAGTGGTAGAGGTTCTTAAATACCTTTGCAAGTAGGCATTGCAAGATCTCCCATAACAAAATCAGGCCTTGGAAAAAAAAAAAAAGGCAAGGCAATATCTGAGACTAATTAGACTAAAAATAATACTAAATACTAAACACTAAATTGAAATACTTCATTACATCAGCTTAAAAATGTAAAATTTAGAGCTAATGACATGGTAAAGTTACACGTTGCAGGAGAGGATATATAAACACAAGGAGAATATGAAAAACACAATTTATTAAAGCCCCACAAAATGCTCTGTTTAGAATGGTATGACGAACAGAACAAGATCTTTTTTCTTGGCGTTAGAGTTTACATTTTGCCTCTTCAAGTATACATAATGTTATTTTTAAGTTAAGATAAAGAAAACAGTACTTTTCCTTTAAGAACAAGCATAGCCCAGGCTCAGAGTTCCACAATTCCAGTCCGACAGAAGATAATTCAAAACATGTACCTCAGCAGACAGTGGTTTCTGCCACCCGCCTTGTAACAGAAACGTTTGTGGTATTTCTGGTGCCCTGGGTAATTTTATAAGTCAGTGAAACAGAACATGAATTAAAGTGAGGAAAAAAAATCAACACAAAACAAAAATCCTACTAAAAGAGAAACAGGCTTTCCTGGGTACAAGACAGATGCTGCGCATCTTCTTTTAAGGGACACCTAATGTGAAATTGAGGCAAATGCAACCACGAGATCGCAGCAGGGGAAGATAAAGGGACTTTCAATATTGTTTCTGCTGTTGCAGCTTTTTTTCTAATGTTTTTTGACCTCATTCAGAAAAAAAAAAAAAAAAAAAAAAAAATTCTGCTCCATATTCCATGCTAAAATTGCCAAAAAAAACCAAATCTGAAATGATAGGCTTCACAGCCCCCTAGATCATTTTAAAGCTAACTATAAATAATATACATTCTCTTTACAGCATGACACTTAAAACAGTTTCCCAAAAGCTAGTGAAGGTCTTTAGGAGTGAAAGAACAGTACTGAGATGCAGGACAGGCTACCTGTAAGGTATATGTTCCATTATTCACCTGTCGGGAATGGCAAAAACAAAGATAGCTGGCCTCGCAGATTAGACTGCTGGAAGAAGCACCGTGCCTGGGAAAACTGGGTGCCAAGTAGCTCTCTGTGACAGGTATTGTCTTCCTAGAAGCTCTGAGGACATTCGTGTGCCGTTGGCGGACCCCTATATGAGTCACAGCTTGCCTCTGGGGGTAGCCTATAAATGCCCCAAATGTTCTTCATGAATATTTATTGACACATATTAAGTATTTATACCCCAGTATATTTTTGTACAGCAGTCATTCCATGCTTTTTCCCTTCTCCCTCATAATCAGTGCTTGAATCAAGGTGAAAGAGAGATCAGTCACACTGACAGGTAGTTTGCACATCTCTTCATGCCATGGACATTCACTAAAGTCACATGTGGCAACCCTGCCCACAGCAAGGGATTGAATTAGATGATTTTTAAGGTCCCTTCCAACCCAACCCATTCTATGACTCTACTGTTTTATGAATTTGCCACCTCTTTATTTCAGGTTTTATGTTTGCGGTTTATATTTTCCAGTCTTGAAACTCAGGTGGTTCTGTTGAAAATGTCAGCCCAGGTTACATGTTCCAAACAAGGGGAAGGTTTTGAGCAGCATAACTTGGCACGGATTTACGGCAAAATTCTGAATTTTATTAGCATATTTGAAGGAACAAACAGAAAAGCTGGGTGAAAGTCTGAGTACAATTCTATTGAATCAAAACAGTACAGCCTTGGTAGGAAAAGCTAGGACAGCATGTAAACCAAAAATGACCATACTGGCATCAGAGGAAGTTTCAGCTTTTTTAGCTAGTTGCATTCACAATAATCAAGAAACATAAGCGAACCAAATAATTTTACTGCCTGTGACTCAGTAGTTAAGGCTTGATGAATTTTCAAGAACACAATAAAATAACAAATTAAAAAAAAAAAAAATACAAAAAAATAAAAAAGCACAGCAAAATTAAAGAAATGCTTGTGTGTCTTTGAGATGTTATTTCACAAAATATATGTAAACACAGGGTTTACCTCTCTACTTCCACAGACTTACAGAGCTTAATACTTGGAACTAAATTAGTATGTGTTTTACCAATCATATTTGATGTTAAGAAGCCAGTCTGGTGTTTCATTAAAAAAAAAAAACAAAAAAACAACAACAAACTAGTTAAAAGTTACTGCATATAGCTTCTATAATTTGTTAAACTTTTGAATGATCCCTCACATCCACAGAAAATTTCTGAAGATGCATAGATCAAGTATTACTAAAAAACTTGTACTCTTTCACATTCTAAATCCAGGGAGTTTATTTATATGAATTGCTCAGAAGGATATGAAACTCAACATCACATTTGAATTGCCAAAAGTATATTGATTTGGGTATAATGCCTAACATATCTAACAGAGCAGCTATAGCCATTATACTCTAGTTCCGTGATGGAATAAATCCAGAATGGAAGAAATTGATGAGATTCCAAATACAAAGATGTGCCAAAAGGCCAGATTTCTCCTTTTATTTGTGAACTTCCATTTACGTGCATATACCCTACAAAACCCAGTACCAAAGAATAAAAAAGGACCTTCATTACCTCAGTTACCCAACAGTGCTGTTAATGCACAGCTAAGAATGAAACCTGTAATTTTGTAGCACCTTAGTAACAGACAACACCACTAGGTGGTCTTTTCTTAGACTTCTAAAAGTCTTTAAAAAAAAATCTCTGAATGCAGGCAGCTTTGCAGTACTGACTAACTAGAATTTTCAACATTCTTGCTATGCAGAAAAAAATATATGAACATTCAAGTGATTTAACCTGACTTGTAGAAGATAAGGGGAATGTTTATTAGAATTTTACAAAAGAATGTGCGTGACACAGTCTTCAAGCTCAAATGAAAGATCTACGTGTGATATAGTTGATTTCTACTATACTTTTTATTATGGAATACAAGTTCATTAGAGAATTGGAGAATATGAAATAAGGGACAACATTTACCCAAGAACTGGACTGAGCTGAGGGCTTCAAGAAATTTAATGCTGTTCTACACAGCATAAGACATAGCAAAGCTGTCCTCAAAAAACTGGTGAAGCTCTTTACCATCCATTTGAGACTGATGTACGACAGAAATTTGGAAAGTTCCAGATGACTTATTTTGGGGTACAAGCATGCCTCTGATCTTAATTTTATAGCTGGGTAGCAAATAAAATTTCCTTCTACCCTAAAGTAGTCTTTATCTGAATATACCCAGAAATGCTTGTGCAGGTATTAACACAGCCTGACATTTAGTGTCTGCAAACACACAGGAAGCTGTGTCTACAGGGAGCTCATTTCTAGCTCTGGAGGCTTTCTCAAGTGTTCAATCAGAAACATCCTCATTTCAGAAGGGCTCATACTTCCACATTTCCTTTCTTTGTATTTGTATTTCATAAAGAAAACAAACAAACAAACAAATAACAACAAATACCAATATTAGTCACTCATAAGTCTGCAAAAGGCATAACATCATCCAGCTTTATTCAAGTGAACTCTGCTTTACATTACTGTAGATCTCGATCTCGTTCCCGAAAACGAAAATCTGTTTAAAAAATGCAAGTATTTAATCTTATCCTGTTTTCTTCCATCAGTGGATTAATTATCATAATCTGTGTGCTAAGCGATGTGCAAAATATGAGGATTGACACATTCTCTGCTCTAGACATTGTTCTATAACATTTTATCAGACTGCTTTAGTTCTGTAAGAAGGGTCATTAGTAAACTTGCTTCTCTTTGTCTGCTTTCAGGTTGAAAAATGCCTCCTTGGCAAATATGCTGATTTATTTGCTTTTCCTTACAAGTAATGCTAATCATCTACACCAGGTCTTCCTGCAGTTATTAATCTTTGATTTACTACAGTTTTCTCGAGCTAAAGATCTAGAGAAACAGAAACAAATTTGGCTTGTTTAACATCATAAAGCTTCTACAAACACCATATAAAAAAAAAAAAATTAGTGGTCTAAATCTTGTTCATTTCTCTCACAGAATACCCTCACACCTCATGGAATCAGCTGATATTAGTTAAGCAAAACTGAGTTCTTTGTACTGAAAAGCACAGCCTTTTACCTGTGTTACTTGCTTTTATTTTTCTTAACCTTCACATGTAGCCTTATACATTGACCAAAGCATGTAAACAGTGAATAAGATTTTACCTGAGCAAAGGCAGACTATAAATAAGAGTTTGCAGCTTGCTATTACACTCATCTCCAAAGTAGACCTCCAGTAAGCACGACAGCAATCTGCTGAGGTTGCAAGGCTTCTTTAACAGAGGTTGTCACTCAAATTAACAAAGAGCAAAGATGAGTGGAAATTAGCAGTATTACCTCCTTCCATTCTCTGCCAATCTACTGTCAGAGTATCTACTCAGCTCTTCGTATTTCTGCATAAAAAAGACTAACAGGACACGCAAGAGTGCAAATTACTAGGAACTATAAATGTGCCTTCTCACAGATTGGAAATATACTATAAGTCCCTCTATTTCCACTAGTTTCTACCTTTACAAATACTCTTTATCCTGCATTTTGAGACAACAAACATGTAATAGATTGGTGCAGACTAGAATAGCAGTTACAATTGCAACGGAGTATTTGCTAGTTCCATTTCTTACATCACTATAATTTTCATTATTTCAAAAGTTCCAAGAATCTGTGATTAATGCCTTTGCCTCTAGATTACATATGCACATAAATAAATTAATTAAACAGAGAATTTGGAAGATGGTGTAGAAGCCAAATTCTTCTTCCTACTACACGAGTACGAAAGTCTATTTTCGTCTTTTTTACTTGAGAAAAGTCTATGGTGAGAAAACAATAATGAAAAAAAAAAATGCTGATAGTTCTTAAGGATAACGTGTTTGTCACTCAGCTGGAATATTTCAGGCTATTATTTAGGCAGAAATTTAGTTTTGTCCTAAGTATACCCAAAAGCAATTATGATTACTCTGTAGACTGGAGGTTACCTTTAAATTGTTAAGATTAGCCCATTTTCAAAATAAGAATGTTTGTGGCCATAAGAAATTGAAAGCCCTATGAAGTCCACTTTGTACCATAAAGTGGGAAGCTGTGAGGATAGAAAAAACTGCTGTTAGTATAGCAAGGAACTCATTGGAGTACAATAGGAAAGAAAGACATAGAACAGTGGGTGATCACATGGAAACAGAAAGAAGCACAGGAATTTGAAAAGTTAAAAGAACAAGCAAGACCTACACATTGCCAAGGGTCAATTTTGCTGTCACCTATACCAAATTATCAACTCAGCAGCAAATTTGACCCCAACAACATGAAACTTGGCACAGCCATAATGTATCAAGCATAAAAACATTAGTAGGAGAACCGAAAGGGCATGGGAAGTGTAAAAAGCAAGAAGACAGCACAGTAGAGTTTGAATCGTCTAAGAGAATATAACCATGAGTAATGGGAAGGCATTTAAAAGAATTGATCATTGAGACTGAACAGCAGGGAAGGAAACAAGATGAATTTGACCACAAGAACCGTATCCAGGAGGAATCTCATCTCATCTTGTGAGATGTTTAGAACAAGACTCAATGAAGTAGTAAAAAATTTACTGGAGGAAACAATTTTGCAGGTCAAAGAAGGGCTTTTCTTTCTCTGCAATATAGAACTTCAGAGAATCAGATAAAGAAAGAAGAAAGAGGGGAAAAAAATTACTGGCTTGAAGCAGGATCCTGTTCATACAGGTAAGAAAGGGTAAGAGTTTTCCAGTAAACATATGAGTTAAGAAAATGTTCTCAAGACTAATATTTTATGCAGGCTGTATACTATGTATATTAGGTTGAGAGAGAAAAAAAGATTGCTGTGGAAAAAGTAAAAAGTTGAATCGTTGAAGCACAGGCCATGGCATTACAAAAGGAAACAAACCTATGCTCTTTTGCATGAGTAGTGTTGAACCTACAGGTTAGTGGAGGATAAAAAGTAGGACATTTTATGCACTTGCTGCAGTACAACAGGATGAGAAACCATAGCTTTATGGCAAAGGACAGACTCCCATACTAGGCAAAAAGAACAGATGCCAGAACAGATGAACCCAGAGAAACAGTGCATCTCTTCATGCCAAGGACTATGCAAAGACAGCTCAGCTACAGAAGGCCTGTTGTGGGGACACAAACAAGAAAACTAGAAAGTCATACGAGGAAAAGCAGAAAGAGAGGGCTGTGTACTACTTACTGCCAACACTAGCGAGAACCATCCAACTGAAAGCTGGATGCCAAAGTAGACATCCTGGAAACATCCAACACAATGGAAGCCACTGGAAAATGCAGATAAGCTCAAATATGTTCTGCCAGGTTGCAAACTGATAAGGTCTCAAGTGCCTATGCTCTTTCAATAGAGCTGTGTGGGGCCAAAGAAACTGTTGACTGGACTCACCAGGGACAGAGATTAAAAAAAAAAACACAACAGAACTACAGTTATTGACCTGGGATTAATAGCTAGTTCACAGCTACATTAGTGGCATTGTTTGACAGAGCTGGAAAGTAGTATTTGCTGGCACAGTCACAGAGCATTACTTTGTTTGATATGAAAATGTCAGCGAATATCTCTTTCAATTATTCTTCCTTCCTTATTTGAAAGCTATGTTTATTCCACACAAACCTAGCGTTATCTCAGTTTAATTCACAGAATTACTTGTATCAGTGACACTGAATAAAAAATAAGGCAGTGCAAAAATGTTACAAAATACAAACTCACGTAGTTCATTTGGATGGATCTTCATAGGAGAAAAGAAGAATGAATGCTACCCAAGTTAAAAGGCCTTGTTGTAGGTTGACTGTTTCCACTGCACAATAAACTGGATGAGAAACCTTCAAACTTTTCACTAGAAGTTACCATGAACTATACAGACTTCTTTCAATGTCATCTGACAGTAACATGAGACCTTTAACTCCTACTTTCTACAAAGCACGTAAACTGATACACCTACATACAGTGGAAAAGTAAGTTTTAAACGAAGATCTCAGAGTTCTTGGATGCCTAGACGTATGATTACCACATATAGAAAATAAACACACAATAGCATCAATTACATGATCAGAATTACCCCCTAAGTCATGGGTACCTGAATTTCCAACACCATAGAACTGGCCACAGATTATGAAAAATCTCAAAGAGAGATCAGATCAAAGTCCAAATGTATCTTTTCCACTCATGACATCTCAGTGAGGCTTGCCTTCCTATCCAAAATGTCTACAATATTAAGATTCCTAAAATCACAATTCCCAACTTCTCCACTGTGTATTGCAAGAAAATAGACAATATGATGACATAAAGGATGGTAGCTTTTTTCCCCTCATCTAGAGTAAAGGAAAAGCAATGTAAAAGTTGGGCAGGGTTTCAATGTGAAAAGCAAGGCTGAAGTGTGCTAAGCACACCAGTGGAAATGTACTAACAGTGTGTATAGTACTATTGCCATGGTAGAAATTAAGCATACTTGGGGGAAAAGAAAAGAAAACCAAGCTGTCCTGGAAATCAAAAATCCACTTTAAAATATTGCATTAAATCTACATACAGTTTCATGTGCCTCTATTGGGGTCTGCTGGCTACAGCTCTCTTCTTACTACGCTCCCTATTCAATAAGGGTATTTCTGCAGTTTCTCATCAGTATTCAGTCAAAAGAATCCATAGGAAGTGTATGACTTCCAAGATATGTAGACAATAGATGGAAAGCAAGTGGATTTTAAGATAGAAGTCTTCAAAATGGACAGCTGCAAAGCTATGAGGCTGAGATATAAGACAATTCACTTGGTGTTTTGAAGACAGATGGTAAGCAAGAATGTGATCATTGAGTGACAGCAGTTATACAGAATGAGTTTTCCTCAGCAGAAACACAGTACTTATAGAAAAGGCATTGTGGCAAGTGCATTTTTCAAGACATTTATTTCAAGACATTTATTTAGCATTTATTAGTTAACTAAAGGTATTCTAGAAAGGAAAGATCAGGCAGTTACTACAAAACATTTCCACAGTTTTACACTTTTTATCTGCCCTTCCCAATTTACCAGAAAGATGAGTAAATAGAAGCTGTAAGAAGAGAAAGATGACTCTCACCATAAAACCCGATTCGAGTGTGTCTATCTAAGTGCATGGCCAGTCTCTGCAACGCCAGAGCAGGCACTGCAGACGCACGCTGCAGTGGGATGGAACGCAGTGCACAGCCAGGTGTCTGAGGAGAGCTGGCAGGGAGGCAGCCCTGCAGGAGCACCCTGTTGAAATCTCACAGCCAAAGGAAAGGGATCGACAGCTACACTGCATCAGCTGGAATCACTTCCCCTCTGGATGCTGCTAAATCATCTCTGGCAGAAACCATTTATTCCCAAGGCTCCTGGAAACATTTCTGATCAGCAAATCCTTTGAAAAGAACTTGATTTGACTGAGGGCAGATATTTCCAAAATGTCACCATATGAGATAACACTCTCTGAAACCTTTTATTGCTTTCTCTGGTCTCCCATCAACTAGACCAGTAGAGAACTCCACTACACTAACAATAAATACAGATTTTTTTTTGTTTTCCATACTTGATCATCAGCATTCACCTGATACTATTTTGTTTACATAGAAATCTGAAGGTTTGCCTATTCTCATACAAGAGGACAGCTTTTGAAATTTCTGAAGATCTTTCCCACTCCAGATATGCATGGCTATGGAACACAACTGCAGCAATAATAAATAAGCACAAATCTTGTAACAAATACAGGCATCCTATCACTGACAGCAATCCATGCTCTGTACAGACTTTTATCTCTTGAGGCTACACCGTCTCCAACACTGTTGAGACTTTTATTCTAAATGTTCTCTTAACTGCTAATAGGAGCCTTGGGTTAGCTGAAAACACTGCCTAGTGGTACAGAACTCTCACGCAGAACTAAAAAAAGATTTTCTCTCCCTAATTGTGGATGTGTCAGAAAGATGAGGCAGCAGCCAGTGCAGGGAACGGCTGAACAAGGGAAGCAATTATTGGGGTAAGACGATTAAAAAGATTGAACCAATCAGAAAAATCAAAAATATTAAAAAAAAAAAACACATTCCCAAGAGACAGGGTGGATACAAGGATCAATCGGAACAGAAAAATCGTTATATGACAGGGAAAAAGAGGGCAGGTCTTGGCTCACTGAGCCGTCACCCCTCCAGACTTAGCACGACAGTTGCCTGCACTCTCCCCTTTCTTATGATGGCAGGATGTGTGGAGGGAGAGGGAGGGACAGCAACAATTAAAAAACCACTAACAAATAACAATACTAGTTCTTACTCTGTTAGAACTAATGTTCCTCTGTCAAGCTGGACAAGTCACTAAAACTGCATGGTTTAGTGCTGTTTACTCATGACGTGTTCCTCATTTTCATGTTCAGCTTGAAATAGGGTTTGAAGAAGTGCTGAGCCCCGACAGCTGCAGCTGCAAATACTCTTATTTGCTTATACTCTCAGAACTGCTCAATAAGAATCACATTTCTATAAAGAAAGTGTTATAAACGTGTTGCCTATGTATAGTGCTAACTAATGCTAACTGTGCTAAATTTTTTTTTTTTTTTTAAATCAAATTTCTTCAGGTATTACAAAATTGACTCCCAAAGTAGATAATTTCATACCTTACTTTCAATACTATCACTTCAGCATACAATTTTTTGTTTTGTTTTCTGAAAGATCCTGTTTTAGTATGCAGATACTACCCTTGCAAAGTACTAAAATCAATAGCTCTATCTCACAAGATGATTTTAACAATCATGTAACAATTGACATTTAGAGACTCCTACTGAATGGGAAAATCAAAGTAGCTGGTCAGTAGGCAAGCACTGCCCATCTGGCAAACAAGGTGGAGCTTCACAGGAAAAAAATTGACAGAAAGAAACAGAAAAAAAGAAGATTCACATTACACTATCCCATCTACCTTGTAATATATTATACAAGCCTAATTAATTATTAACTTTACTCTAGTATTTCCTAGTAACTAAGGCTTTGATTCTGTAATTTCAGTTGTAGTACTCTACGTTATGGGAAAAGTAGTATTTCACTGTCAAAATACTGAACCCCATGAAAAAGTTTCAACATCGTATGCGCTTTTTGGGAGCTTTTCCAGCTGGAGAAAATGTAAGAAAAAGCAAAATTAGCACATCAGTCATCATATAATCCACTCAGCCTCCACGCATAAAGTCCTGACTACATCTGCTCATTCTCAAATATAGTTTAGCTTTTAAAAGCCTGGGCTGATTCAGCCCTAATAGGATGGGTCAGAGGAAAAAGATATGGTTACATTCTTATGAAAATTGAAGATTTTATGCTGAAAGCAGTATGATTATTCTAGATTTATTAAGCAAACTACTACCAATTTCAAAACATATAGGGACACACAGTTTAAGCATTAGTTAATGTCTTGGGGAAGAGATTAGAAGAAACAGGAAAAAAAAAAAAAACACCAAAAAAAAACATAAAGCAAAAAAGATCAAATCATACACTGAGTCATAAAATCATAGTATGGCTTGAGTTGGAAGAGACCTTGAAGATCATCTGTCCAACCCATCTACCATGGGCAGGCTTGTTGCCAACAGGATCAGGCTTCTCCAGGCCTCATCTGGGCTTGAACGCCTCCAGATATGGAGCACCCATAGCACCTCTGGGCAAACCTATGCCAGTGTCTCAAAAACCTTTGAACAAAGAACTTCAGTCCATCATCCAACCTGAAGTTCTCCTGTTATAGTTTAAAGCCATTCCACCTTTTCCCGTTGCTATCAGATCATGTAATAATTGTTTTCCCTCCTGCTTATTAGCTCTCCTCAAGTACTGGAAGGCTGCAATGAGGTCTCCCTGCAGCTTTCTCTTCTCCAAGCTGAACAAGTCCAACTCCCTCAAACTTTCTTCACAGGAGAAGTACTCTATCCCCCCTGATCATCTTCATAGACCTCCACTGGACCCACTCCAACAGCTCCACATCTTTCTTATGTTGAGGGTCCTAAACACGGGCAGAGGTCTCCATGTGGTGCCTCACAAGGACAGAGTAGAGTGGGACGATCCTCTCCCTCACCCTGCTGGCCACCCTCTTTTGATGCAGCCCAGGATACAGTTAGCTTTCCAGGCTGCAAGCACACAGTGCTGGCTTCTGGCCAGGCTTCATCCACCAGGGACCCCAAATCCTTCTTTGCAGGGCTGCTGTCAACTAGTTTTTCCTCTCTGTCTGTAGGCATATCTGGGATTGCCACAACTCAAATTCAACACTTTGTAGTTGGCCTTGTTGAACCTCAATAGGTTCAGATGAATCCGCCTCTCAACCTTGTTCAGGTCACCTTCCTTCTGTTATATCAACTACACTACTCTGTTTAGTGTCATCTGCAAACTTGGTGATGCACACGCAATCCCACTGTCTATTCAGTTGTAAGATGGATTCCTGGAGGATACTGCTTGTGACATAGATCACTTGGGCATAGATCCAATGACTACAAGCCTCTGGATATGACAATCCAAGCAATTCTTTTTCAGTTCAGCCTTCAAAACAATCTCTCTCCAATTTAGAGATGAAGACCATGTGTAGGACCACGTCAAAGGCCTTGCACAAGTTCAAGTAGACAACATCAGTTACTCTTCCATTGTCTACCACTGCTGTCGAGTGACAGCATTTTAGAAGGTCACCAGGTTGGACAGGCACAATCTGCCCTTGGTGAAGCTGTGCTGGCTGTCTCAGATCACCTTGTCATCTCATGTGTGCCTTAACATAGTTTCCATGATCTTCCCAGGCACAGACATGAAGCTCACTGGCCTGTAGTTCCCTGGGTCTTCCATTTACCCTTTAATAAAAATTGGAATGATGTTTCCCTTTTTCCAGTCATGAGAGACTTCCTCTGACAATCATGACTTTTCAAATACAATGGAGAGTGACTTGGCAGCCACATCAGCCAGTTCCTTCAGGACCTCAAGGGATGCATGTCATCTGGCCTCATAGACTTCAACACGATCAGCCTCGTGAGGCAGTCATTGACTTGCTCTGCTCCTTACTGTGGAAGGGATTTTGCTCCCCTGGCCCCTGCCTAGAGGTTCAAGGATGTAAGAGGCATGGGAATCCTGTCTGCCAATGAAGTCTGAAGCAAAGAATTCATGGAGTACTTCAGCCTTCTTCATGTCTGTTGAAGTCAGTTCTCCCTTCTTATTAGTCAAAGGGAGTACACTGTCCTTTGCCTGTTTCTTATGACCACTGTAGATATGGAATGCTGTCTCATTATTCACATCCTACACCAAGTTCCGATCCATCTGCACCTCTGCTTTCCTGATCCTATCTTTGCATGCCTGGATATCAATTCTATATTCTTCCCAGGGCACAAGTCCCTGCTTTCATGGACAGTATACATCCTTCTTAACTCACAGTTTGACCAGCAGGTCCTTGCTCAGCCATGCTTGCTTCCTGCCTCCTCTGCTTGATTTCTTCTGCTGAGTCCTTTGCTTGCTCAACATACTGCAGTGATTTAAAAAGCAGAATGGCTAGACACAAATTAAAGATTTGGAGACTACGTATGCTATCACATAGGGTATGTGGCATTATAAATCACATAGAATTAAAAGCCTGCAACTTTAAATGTTGCTGTTGAAACAGTGTTAATGGCAAACTATGCAGTTTGACTGCCTCCATAGAATTTTCCAAACTTGCCTCCTCCTCCTCCCTTTTCTAACACCTATCCTCTCTAATTTGAAATAAAATAAAATAAAATCCAGTTTCCCTTCTGTTCTCACAGAACATCATAGATGATTTATCATAGATTAATAAATACAATAACTTACTACTCCTAAAATAACAGTAATCACCTGGTAAATATATTAAGACAAATTTGTCTTGTTAATACCACTTGTATCTGCCAGCAGTAGTTTTGAAGATTCCCCAGAGCATAACAATTAAGACTACCAGAGCTTCAAACATCTACAAGGCAAAGTATGGCATATGGATTTGGGCGCCTGGGTCTTTCTACAGATCTTGTTAGGAATCATGGATTTCCCATTTATTCTGTCAAAAAAGAATTATGAGCTGCTCATCCTCTGGTTGGAAGGTATCCACAAGAGTACTATAAACTCTCCATTTAGAAGGATGCATTTGTGTTCTTTGAGTATTTATAGGTGCTATGACATCATAATGCTGGGAATCATAGTATTTATATGTTTTCTGTAAAGGAATCATTTACAGTAAAGCTATTAGAGAAAGTGAAGAATGCTAGCTATGCCATCAACAAGTGCTACATAAACACCAACAAGACATATAAAATCAGAAACAGGCCATGAACAGAATATTAATCACATAGCTGGAAATTAATCTTACTTTTGTCATGATATACGCATTTAAGAAAAAAAGAAACCTAGAGCAATATTACTTTAAAACGGGAGGAAACAAAGCAAAGAATGTTTTAGTAAAACTAAACTAGCCTTCTTTTCACCTGCTGTGCCAGCTGTCCTTGAGTTTTGTCCTCCAGTTTCTCCTGTGATAGCCTTACTCTGCTCTGCAAGATAGTCATTATATCAGACATGGGTTCACCTTGCTCTTGCTATGTGCAAATGCCTGTAAACTGAAAAATGTTTTGTTTTTCCACGCACATAAAGTACTTGTCATACATGGCAATTTTGCATGATGAAACATCTATCAGACATGGAACAATAGTCAGCACAAGGGAATGAATAAAAAGAATAATCCACTTCTGTGTGAAATCAAGTTTTAATGAAATCGACATTAATATTTATGTTAACTGTCATTAAAACCTAAAGTGACGCGTTAACATTAGAATCTGAGCAGCCTGGAATCACATTAGCCTCTGGTTTCAGAGAAAAGCTGCTTTAAATGCAGAAGCTCTGATTTCTGTTCTAGCGTTGATTGTTTCTTTTGAAAGTGTTCCTCCCTACATCCTCCCTCATCTTCCTTCCAGATGTTCATGGATCAAACAAATTGTATGGATAAATGAATGTCTGCAGTTTTAAGAGTAAATTGACTTTTGTTTGCTAAAAATTTCTCTACTAAGATTTGCTGATGACAGAATAGTGATATCTTGCCACTGCACGCTTTCCATTTCCCTAGCTACTATTCTAAGTCAGTAGCTACTGATTTTCCAATATCTTATTCTTTCAGTTGCTAGGATGTGGAAGAGGTTACATTGACCATCAAGAATGGACTAAAAGAGAGAGGGCTTGTTTGTTCATTTGCTTTTTGTTCTGGTTTATTTAATTAATTTATTTTAATGGTTATTTATTGCACTTGGTGCGTCATTAAAGTTTGTTTTTTACCGAATCTGAACAAGCCCATGTGTGCAGAAAGTGATTGCTACTGAAAACAATGCAAGATCTGTACGTACAATAGCAGGAATATGAAAGGAAGGAACCTCTGCCACATGTATAGGCAATAGTTCCTTACAGAATTTCCTTACAGAATACAGAAGCTCCTTACAGCCCTTCAGGAAAGCTGTGCAGCTTAAGTTTCAGCTCAGTTTCCACCCCCACCCCTAACCCAGTCCTCCTGATTTAGAAATCAGTCAAGCATTTAATAAGCATGGATTCTGTTTTGTCACACTGAAAGAAGATGGTGCACCTATAAAGACATAGGGTTATCTGATCACCTATTCTCCTTAAAAATAAAATAAATTTTAAAAAAGCAAAACAAATGAACAAACAAAAAAACCTAGATAGACAGAGAGAAGAAAACCAACCATAAATACCCCAAAAACAAACCCCCATAGACCACCAAAAACTCAGAACAGCACTCATTATTATATTTCCCTTTTCAAAAAAAAAAAAAAAGAAA
>NW_024884364.1:10167559-10225059 GCF_019232065.1 Centrocercus urophasianus | reverse complement strand
ATTTGAAAAAGGGGGATGAGGGTGGACCAGAGAGCCATAAAAATCATTTGCACATACACAAAATCCAACATGCTTCCAGACATTTACAGACCAAGTATTAGATACTCAACTATTGCAGCAGAAAATGATGTCAATCATTTCATTTGAGACAGCATTTACAAGAGTCAGAAGGTCTTGTGTTATTGTTTTATTGTGTTATGTTATTGCTCAAAAGCAGGCTCTATGAGAAATTATAAATTTCTGTAGTAAATCTTGAAAATTACTGAACGACACAAATGTATATTGATTTCACTCCCCTATTCTCAGGGGCTACACCTATGAGAACGTGCATGTTTGTGGGAACTTCCTACAAACAAGTGCTAAAAACCTGTCATCTGTTTTTCACCTTCTCAATTGGTATCTAGAGACATCTCACTTCTGTTTTTGTTCTTAATGACTGTTATTAGCATACTCTCTTCTCCCACTTTGTCGTTGCTGAGTTGAGATGGCTAGATTAAGATCTTTCGCAGATCAAGAGGAAACAGGTTGCACCTAAGGCAGCAGTGAAGCAAGCTCCACTCCTACTCTCATCAGCATTCTTCCTCTGCTCCTCAGGGCAGCTGGATGCGGAAGGCAAATCCCATACCTCTGCCCTCACCACAGACCTGGACCAGAGTGATAGGAGGCTTTTCCAGAACTGATCGCCAGTTTACCAGAAAGAAAAAATAGATCCCTCTGTTTATAACCCTTAGAGCCACAGGAGCAGTGGAGGAGTGGAAAAGCCTCTACATCACTCCTCCTGGCTGGGACTTGATCCAATGACCCAATAAATGAAAGGTTCTGTGTACTATTGTTACCATTTCTTTGAGCCAACTCTTTGTTCCCCACCTTTATTAAAAGATCTGAAGATTAATGCAAAGAACAAAATACAGAGAGCTAAATCTCAGTCTATATTATATCTCAGAAGTGATGTTTCACAAGCGTAATTCAGGGGACAAATTATTATTATTATAAATACAACAAAGAGTTCCATTAAATTTGTTAACACTGATAGGTATCTAGCTTGAGGCCATACATTTGAAGCAATTGTAGGTAAAAATCCTACTCAGCTTTTAAGTGTTAGAACATTTAATGCTTTTGTTATCTTTCCATTTCCAGAGCAGAATAGTAACTTAGTTCCTCCAGGAATCAAGACAATTAGTCATCTGCAGACATCATGTTTTGTTTTTTTCCCCCTAACAAAATAAAAATTCCCTAATTATCTTTAAAATACTTGTAGCTTATCTTGCTTTTAAATTTAATGAGGGGAAACGCTTGCCAGATTAAAATTAAAGGCATCTTACTTACCTGGCCTTTTATCTTGGTAAATTCTGGACTACTATTTCTAAAGTTTCGTTCTGCCTTGCTTTCATTTCAAATCTGAAGTTGCTTGTTATACAAGAATTCAGGATAGTAAGCAATTAAAAAATATCCCAAAATGAATGCTGACCCAGCTTTTGCCCCATTGGCTAATTTTTTGCAACCACAAGTGTTGGCACGTGCAGCATCACATTCTTAATTAACAACTCATTTCATTGCTAGCTCTGCCACTACTTTTGCCCAGAAGTTACACTTAGATAAGCACACATCCATCCCTGAAGTATTTAAGTTGTTAAGACTTGCAAGTGATGAGATGAAAAAAACCACATCATTTTAAAACACTTAATCATGAAATAAGTGCGTTTAAGAACATTATCCACAGATGTACACATTGGTACAAATATCCCTACTGGTGGTCTCTTTATGGAGCCCGCTTATACTCATTCAGTGTCTTCCCTTTTCATTTGGGAGCTCTCTTACTGCACATCCACTAAATGGTTTTGAGCAGTTCACGAATTGGCCCAGAGGAAGAAAAAGGCACCAAAACTTCTTGAATTCAAATAACAACTTCAGGCAAAATGTTGGTTCTTCTTCGGTTTAAGTTGGTAGCAGGAACAATTCTTTGCACTTTCTGTGCTAACCTGGAGTTCCTTGCAGATTTCTGCCCCCACAGTGAACCACTTGCATGTGAATACCTCTAATCTGCAGTGCAAAATGACACTTCTTGCTTCTAAGTACAGATGAAGGGAAACTATCTTGGATTTATCTCTGCCAAAATTACAACGGAACTGTCACACTATAAATGTCAGGTTCCTGCTGCAGCTTTTAAAATGTTTAGATGCTTTAAATTTATACTTTGTCCTTTTATTTTTCAAGAAAAGTAATTTATTTCCCTGCTTCCAACTTCTCAGTCCTAGATAGGGCTGAATAGCAGTGAACTCCACAAAAATAATCCTACCAAATGCCACAACTTTTTCGGTGAGGGGTTTTTGATATGTTTTCCCACCACCTTCTGCCTCCTTTCAGGACCTCTGAAGTCAACCTTTAGAGATATAAATGTTCAGAGGAAGAATGGACAAAATGTGTAGAAGCAGATTATTAAATTTGAGTACATGTTTTTAAAAATGTGAGTCTATACATCTGAGTGATCCAAACCATGGTACTTCAACTAATAAGATAGTTAAAAAGGTCAGTAAAACAAACAGAATACAGAGAATGTACAGTTCTAGATAAAATCAAGAAATCTGGAAGAATATCAATAAACTTCAAAAACATCTGAAGAAGAATATTATGTGGCCCATGCCTCTAATACTGAAAGCAGTTGCCAGCAAACAGATTTTTAATACTGCTTGTCACACAACCAACTAGGTGATAACTTTAGTCTTGCCTTCTATTCCATCCCCTTTTACCTGTTAACTTTAATATCTTGCATATGAAGACCACTGCAATGGAGTTGGTGGTTTCCACTGCTGCAATTTTCTAGGTGATGTCCCTACCGAGTAATAAAACGATGGCCTCAAATACACATTTGTTACCTCTGGTCTACAACAGAGCAAAGCTTGTGGTAAAGATGGATTCTGTACCAGGAAAACTCCAGTTATACGCACCATTCCTTCAGTACATATTCTCAGAAACACTACAAATGCATCAAAGCTCTCCTCTCCTCTACAAGTTGCTTTCTGCCAAACTATAAGTCTTACTGTATGCCATTAACATATTTCTCATAAGATATAACTTAAAAAGATGGAAGACCACAACTGAGATCTCTTCTCTTTGCTCTGGCAAAGGAGGAATCCCTACAAAACAGGACAGGGAATGAATTACACTTCAGCCACAGCTTTCTTGAAATGCTGGTCCAAGACTGCACAATAAGTCATCCTTACCTCAACAAGTTCAAAATGCTGCAGTATGCACAGCAAAGGGTGTGTTTTTAAAAGCCAGCTGAACTGCCAAACCTAAAGTGCCATGTCAAAAATCAGGAAAAAAAGAACCCACACAAAATGCACACACACAAAACCAGTTGCCTCCTCCAGAAGAAAATGTTGGCTGAACACAGCAACAACTATTTCAATACAAACAATGACAACAAGGACATGATCGGCACATGTTGACAGTGCTGGAGGGTCCATTTGTCAAGAAAGGTATTTGTTTTGAATTATTCACTTAGTTTCTCAGTTAATTAATTCCAAGGATCTAGCTATTACATGCAGGCTATGATTTTTCAAGCTGTTTAATTGTGGTTACAAAAGATGAAATTCTCTTTCTCATTTTGAAGCTGAAACGGAAATCATTGCAAGAAATAATAAAAAACACAGTATCAGAAGACCTATAGATCCCAGAACTGGCAGAGAATTAGCATGGCTTAATAAAATTCATGGTGGGATTGCTATAGCTGCTGTTACCTAGAGGAGCATAAACATATTGACTTGTGCTCCTTCACACAGAGTCCCTCAAATGTCAGCATTCAGATAAGCCTGTGGCTATAAGTAAAGAAAGAAATGTTGATTTTTCTCTGTTAGAAATATATTATACCACTTGCATTCAGCACTTAACAGACAAGCAAAGCATGGCTGAGAAAACGGACAGATAAAAAGGCAGGGCATGGACCAGGGCTTCTTCCAGTTACTTAAGACTTAGGAGAAACTGCCAGCACTTGAGGTCCACTCATTTACTGCCATCTCCAAACAAAGCCACTGCAATCCCCATGCTAAGCACCATTTTCTGTGTGCTTTCACTACATATAAAAAGGCACTTCACTCATTCATCTTAAGCACACATACTGGTTTTTACCTGTGTTTATCAAAGCAACACTCCAAGTAGTGTCTTTCTACTGTACACTCCACTTTTAAGATCCTCCTACAGAAACCCAAAGTAGCTTGTAAGATCTGTATGTAAGCCTTGTTTCTCTGTAAGGCCTCAAAGAGAATTTATATTCATACTATACGCATGCATCTACCCTCTGTGGGATATTGCCAGCTGAGCTAAGGTTTCTTCGCCATCTAATCCAAGCACATCAAAGCATCTTAGCAGCACTGGAATGAATAAGTACAGGCTTTCATGACATAATTTATACACATATATAATGTGATGAGCCAAAGGCATATGCAGTCCCACAAACTTTCAGAACTTAGGTGCTGAAGTTCAGTCCATCTAGTGAGGCTTCACAGCGAGCAAGCCAACTCTCCATGATGCCTAACAGGACACAAATTGGTATTAGCGAGACTGTCAAAAAGGGATGCCACAGTAGTGTCCCTAAATCTGCCACTTCCAGGAATCTGGACAAAGCCATCCAGCTGGCTCAGTGCAAGGCAACACACTTGGGATGTGTTTTACCACCATGTCAGGCAGATGCACACCTACCAGCATTCAGAGAAAGCCAGCATGCCCAAATGCCTGAGTAAGTTCATATCTGCAGAAGAAGTTACATATATTTTGATATCTGATCGCATCATTCAAAGTCAGGCTTCAGAAACAACTAAGTATTAGTTGCTTTTTTAGCTCAGATGCTACACGTTGTTTCTTTTGTAGTGAATATCTTCCAAATTAAATGATCATAATCTTTTCCTCCACAAGCCCACACCTTGTATTTGATACGGAAGTGAGCTTTACATAAGCAAAAGAAATACAAAAACAGCGAAGAATCGGATGCAAATGAATTCCTAATTCAGAAAGGTCAAACTGTTGTCATATCACTATTTTACAGTAAATACAGCCTGTTCACTTCTTATCCTTCAAATCACATCTCGGGCTCACATGAACAAAGATGTTCAAGGAGCTACCAAACTCTTGGAGGCAGATATATTCTCTATCTGAAGCCATGACATTTCTAGGTGCGCTTTTAGGCATGATGTAGATGGTTTCTTAAAGAGCTTCGCATAAATAATCTGAATCCTTTCTGTTTAAGTGACAGACTAATTCATCAGAAACCTTTACAAGGTTTCAGCAGGACAGACATAAAGCCTGTGTGATTTCTGTGTCTGAATTTACAATGGTAATGCCTGACTGAGGAGTTTTTTGGACAGTACTTCAATGTCTTTACTCTGGACTCCATTCTGATGCTATAGTGGAACCAGTCTTCCCCTGGACATCGGACTCAAAGAATTCTGAAAACCCAGCCCTTAGCACATGAAAATACTGTTTAATATTTTGTGGAACTACTCAGCAAATCTTCAAAAAAATAAAAATAAAAAATCTGTGATAACAGGACCCCGGGCAGTAAGACTATAAAAATAATTGTACTGCTCAGGTGGAAACATTGCATGTCTGTAAGGAAAGCCTTAACTGCCAAAATAATCACCATCATCTTAGTTAAAGTTTTGCTTCCTCTACAGGAAACAGGAAGAGGGGAAAAAAAAAAAAAAAAAAAAAGGCATTTTCAATGATCATATTCTCAGACAGATTACTTCATCCTGTTAAGCCAAACTGAACTGCAAATCACTGCATTGTCCACATACCTCCTGGAAACTGCTGTTTGAATGCCTCCTTTCCTGACAAAAATCTGGCTTGGCTCTATCAGCACAACAATCAGATCTCCCTACTTCCCTTCTACCTTTAGCCAGTTCTCAAGTCTTACAAGCTCCAGTTACAGCCAGCTACAAAGAAACATGAGTAGGAGGCTCCAGAGCTACAATTCCTATGCGTTTACACCTGGGATAAGGTTGTATCCACCCCTGCTTTTGCTTCCAAAGAAACAAAGCCAAACAGCAAATAATTAAACCCATGGCTTGATGCAGGCTTTCAAAAGTGAAATGATTGCCAATAAGCCCGCATCACACAGAAATGCATGCTGCAGTTTTCTGCAACTCACAGCTAATGACTACTGGGATTGATTTCAAAGAAAATATCAAAGAAAGTTGCCCTAGATAAGGATTTTGAAAACGTTATACTTTTGACGCAGTCACCTTCTAACTTAGTGAAACTCTATCAGAGGACTTGTTGAACAGCCAGCGGGTGAAACATTCTGCTTGACTCACGTCTGTATATGAAAGCGTAAAAGTGATTTTTTAAAACATTTTTGTGTTATTTACATTATCTACCAGAGAGAAGAGTGACAAGCCAAAGAACTAGCTAGCTGGTTTCCTCTCCAAAGTTCACATTCAATTAATCAAATATTTACCTACCCTTTTTTTAAGCTCAATCATACAACTAGTTCTGTGCTCCATGCAGTAAAAATTAGATTTGAAGAACACTTCAGAAAAGCAATACATCATTTTTATACTTGGTGACATGGTAAGCCTGAATCTTTCAGACTGCCTTAGGCTAGGATCAGAAAGAAGGGAGCAAAGCCAGAGCCTTTAGTTTCATGGACTGTTTTGATTCAAGTAACAGGAAAACTCTGATCCACTCAGTTGCATCTTTTCATGTGTCTGCAGTACCAGTTAGACAAAAATGAGAAAAAAAAAATATTTTTTTAAAAATTTTTGTCCAAGTATCATTAAAGCCCATCATTCGAAAAGAATTCTAAGAATAAAAATCAAATCTAAGTTGAAAACCAAGAACAGCTTAACCTGTATCATCACAGTAGAGGAAAAATAATAATTTGCTCCCCAAGTAAAGTGCTATCCTTCTAAGCAAATTTTTAATTGCATATTCTGTATTTAAACATATTAAAGACATTACATATTCTGTAATTAAACACATTGTAATTAATTATTTAAAAATATTATATTTATTTTTAAAATATTATATTATTAAAAATAATAAACATTACAATATTGTAATATTGTAATAATTGTATTCTGTAATTAAAACATATTAAAGACACAAGATTTCTTCACCAACAGAAGTCCAACTGCAATTTGCCTACAGTCTCTTTTCATTAGAAAATGTACATGCATAGATTGCTTTACAGACTTCCTATGAACAACCCAATCCAAGCAACTGCTATTCAAGCCCTAATATCTACTTAAAACGATGTCTAGAGTTACAGCCCTGATTTCTTTTCATAGTGAGTTGCAAAGCTTTTGTTTTCCCCATATTCTTTACAAAACCCTTGTTTACCCTTGTAAATTAGTAGTTCAGACTGTCAGATACCATTTCTCCATTCAACAAATGGCCTTACACCAGCTTCTTTAGAGCTTTCACAGCCAGCACGGGGAAGACAGAAGTAGATAAATTTAGACTATGAAAATTAGTTGAAACCCACGCAATACAAAAACAACTGTACTTCTTGGAAGCCATGTGTTTCAGTTGCAAAATTTGTCCCAAAGCCTACGCAGACAGTTTTACTGTGAAAATGATAACAAAACAAAAACAACCACCTTAACACTTCAGAGATTTTCATGTATTTTAGTTGACACATGAGTACTAGCCTCATTATACATTTTCATTGTAATTTCTGCTTCCAAATCCCTTAGGCTCATTTTCAAACTCTGCTGAGTTACTATCACTGTATATTCCCTTACCTAACAGCACATGTATCAAGGCAGCTATACGGAAAAAGTGTTTGCAAACTTAATCTCCATTTTTTTATACCAGGAATTGCTATGACAACATAGTACCACACTACAGCTCCAGCAATGCAGGAAGCACTATTCATTTCTACAGTGCTTTCTTCTATCATCAGGTTTCCAATTTCCTGTATTACTTACTTTGAATTCTTGTGAATCAATTCAGTTGGTGTTTTAATTTTCCCAAGTCTAATGCAACTTTACATCCTCACAGAAAAAAAAAAAAAAAAAAAGCCATTTATCATAGTCTTCAGTGCATGACATTTTCTCAGAAACTATTCCTACAGACAACTCATTTCAGTTCTTAGCAACATCAACTTCACCTAACAACTCTTCTCCTTTCAGGTTTTCCAACAGCTTCAATGACCCTTAGCTTTACTGCAGATTTGTTGTATACATTTTTAAAAATATCCTGCATATTTAACCTGATTTCTCATGTTTTATTTACTAGTCTTCCTTCCTGAAGTTTCTGTACTTCACATTTCCTTATACTTTTTGTATTCATTATTAACTTTTTCTTTCAATATATTATACTTCAAATAAGCCAAGTCTTATTTATACTTCAAATACACCTCCTTTCTTTTTTTTTTATCAGTTAATTAAAAGACAAAAACCACTTTCTTCCTCTCAGCGTGCTTCTCCCACCTCTTTCTCTAGTCTCATACAGTTGATTAGAGTACAGAAAGAACAAGTTTTTGTTGAAAAACTATTCCTTTGAAAACAGAAGCCCACAATGAAGGTAAAAGGATTTTGGAGAAGAAAACTCATTTGAAGGGCTACCAAAAGCAACAGGTTAACAACAACAACTCTCAAAACACTTGAACAACCATGGAGGAGACCAAAAGCAACATGAAGGGTATCCAGAAAAAAACCTCAGACATATGGAAAGTAATGTCCTGAGAACAAAGAATTCAGGTTGCTACTTTTATGGAACTCACTTCAACTGGCTAAATAGCTGACACCAATTTAAGGCAATTATGAAAATAAAGATGAAAAATAAACACACAAGCACTTAGCAAAACAAAACTGAGCTATTTGAAATATGTTTAATGAGTAACACAGACTATCTGCTAGAAGTTCAGTCTCCAGCCTCTAGCTTCAATGCTTAGCCTCCATTCCCTTACTGGTTTCTTTAGGGAACATAACAAATTAACACAGTTTTTTTGCATGATGTGAATATCTGCCTATTATGTATTAGAATGAAAACCACCCACACAGATTTCATGTAGAACATCAAATGGTCATTAAGGAGAAAGAGGATGCTTATTAAAATTCCCAAACAAACAAAAGAAATGTAATGGTTCTACACTGCAACAGTATCATCTAGACCTCCTTACTGACAATTTTGGAAATATATCCAGTTCATAATATTTTATAGTCTATATAAAACATGCGATTTATCTCTTCCAGAAAACCTCTTACTGTTATTCTTAGACCCAGTATTTAATTAGCCTTTCAAGCTAACGTTCCTGATATTTGCAAAGAAATCATGTGTTTAAATTGTTTTTATGTCCAGAACATTACCAGGATATAACTTTCATGATCAACACGTATTCCTAATAACATCCTTGCCATCCTTGCTTCACATTATGTTATTAACTGTATTCTGGTGCCTGTCCTCTAGTCAGTGTACCAAAGGTATCCCAGGTAAGCCCTGCCTGTTACAGACAAGCTGAGTGCTTCTTGCTCTCTTTACAATCTCTATCCCAACTGCATTTAACTAACTAACTAACTAACTAACTAACTAAGACCAATGATATCTAGAATAATACTTTGATCCTGCTCAGGTACTACACAATGACTACACAAAGGGTCCAGAAGATGCAGCATCAACCTGAAGCCTCATATTCAGATCAAACCAATTACATTTTGAATTATTTGCTTTCTGATATGTGACCTTCATAAGTGTAACTAGTTCAGGTATAACAGGACATCATGCCAATTCACCATTCATCTTCTATAGGCCAAATTGCTTTTCATTTCACCAACAGCCTGCATACTGTAAAGTGTACAAGTCAGAGAGCTTGTGCTGTTGACAACTCTTAGAACATCACAAAAATTTCTGATTTTATCCTCTCCTGATTTTTCACAGGCATTTTGCTAGTATAAAGGGTTTAAGCAAATTCTCCAAAAATAGTTCCAGAATATATTGTATGGATTATTTGCCAAATATGAGCTGTATCTGGTTTGAGCTGTCTTTTCTCTCCAGTCCTACCTAATATCTTCTTCCAGATTTTGCCACAGTATGTGCTAGAGGCTTCTAAGGAACAGAAAAGAAAGACCAGCAAGTAAAATATCCAATAATGTTATTTTTGCCCAGGAGGTCCTATCTGCACAGAGCTGTCTATATTCACTAGAGCTGTTTGCTATCTATGTCATATGACAACAGAGCAGGAGAAGGAAATATCATGCTGTACTAAAATTTTAACCTGTCCCTGCTGGGCTGGAAATCCCAGTGGTGCTGTTCAGGTTTGACAACACTGTATGAACCCACACTCTTTCTTGCAGCTGATGATAAGCTCATACACAAGTATGTTAAGTGTTACCAGCCTACCATAATGTCAGTTTTATTTAGGAGAGTTTTTGACACTTGGTAAAATAATGCATTACAAGAACATCCGGTCATCAGAGAGGCAGGCTTAATTGCAATACTCAGACCAGCACGATGAATATACTATTGGGATGACTATCAAGATAATAAATAGAAATTATCCAGGATCATTCTGTATGCATTTAACTCATTTCTGATGACAGTAGGATGGGAAAACAAATATATCATTTACTTACCTGTACAGAAGTGCTTAGTCAAGACATGATGAATATAGTCATCTTAGAAAAGACACTTAAGACTCTATTGCACTGATATGCTTGGAAACTCATTTACTAAATACAGTTGGTATAGAATTCATTTTTCCACAACACTTTCATTTCTTCATTTGACATTAAAAAAAAAAAAAAAAAAGAAGAAGTGGAAGAAAAAGCTAAGGCTATAGAGCAGGAAAAACACACTGCCAATTAAAATTGCTAAGTCAGAAGAAAAAAAGATGATAGTTCAAAAGAGGACAAAAGTAGGGGTCTAATTAGAGTCAAACAATCTTCTTACCTGGAAAGAATCAGAAGAATGATTTCACTGTATGATGAAATCTTAATGCACTTGATAGCAAAATAGTTTATTGCATTTCTCAGGGGGAATACATTCATGTGCTGCACTTCATTTAGAGTCACCTAAAAATAGAGAAAGCAACATCTGAGGAACTACAACTGGATTTCAGTGAAGAAAATACCTTAAGAATAAGCAGAAAATAATCCCAGGATTCCCCACATATTTACACTTTGTAACTATCTGTTAACTCTTGTTTGGTTCAAAGAAGTAATTAAAAACTCCTTGCTTGTACAGACTTTCATAAATCTCAACTTTGAACTGGAATAACACCATTTATGATGCTTCTGGAAAATCTCAGCTACTGTACTGATACACCAGTTACTCTTCTCTTATTTTCTAGACTTCAGCATAAACCATGAAATACAGAGTGACTTTTTAATACACAAATAGCAAAAAAGCTCAGCATTGTCTGTAGCACTGTGCAAACTCCACAAATCCAGAGAAAATTGTTCATCTGATAACAGCCCTTCTTGGAAGATAATATGAGAGCTCTGAAAAGTATATACCACGCTAAAGTCAGAAGAACTGAATAAGACATTAGTAGCAGCGGCATTAGTAGATGTCATGGCTCATATCCTGAAATTTTTACATATGTTGACTACTTTATGGAGTGGATATTATGCACAGTATTCTCCAATATGCTGTTTTACAAACCGTCAGTTCAAAATACTAAGCCTTACCAATATATTTAGAATTTGTCCAGGGATTTCCCTCAGCACGTTACTGTGCTGTTTCTACTAAGGGAGTTAACTCAGCCAAAAAGCTTCAATCTGTACCCACCCCTTGCTCAAACCCCACCCTCACCAACGAAAACAGTTCTCTACAAGACAAAGGTTTCATCATATGTAAGTGCAGTATGTGCCACGCTGTGTACTGTTTCATACAATCAAGAATATCCTGAGTTTGCAGAGACTCACAAGGTTCATCTAGACCAACTCCTGGCCCCACTCAGCACCACCCAAAATCCAAACTGTATGTCTGAGAGCAGTATTCAAACACGCCTTGAACTCCAGCACTTGGGGCTGCACCCATAGCACTGTGCAGCCCGTTCCATGCCCAGCGCCCTCTGGTGCAGACCCTGTCCCTGACCCCCAGCTCCCCTCCCCTGACGCATCTCCATGCTGTTCCCTCGGGCCCCGTCGCTGTCACACAGAGCAGAGCTCAGTGCTGCCCCTCTAGATTCTTCACCATCTTTGTAGCCCTCCTTCAGACTCTCTGCAATAGGTTTATGTCCTTTTTGTAGTGAGGTGCCCAAGCCTGCACATGTCACTCAATGTGAAGCCAGACCAGCACCCTGCCCCTGACACCCAGCTGAATGGGCAGTGGGTATTCAAGCAGGGTTTGCTATGGATTAATATGCTCCTGAATATGCGGCGTGTGCTCTTTTACTGCTGGGTCCTTTATTAAACTACCTGAATATTAGTGGCTCTAAATTGATATGATTAAGGTTTAATGAACTACTGATTAGCACTAATGAACACAACTGAACACACATTTTATTAAATGATTTGTCTCTTTTGAAATGAAAGTAATGTTGGGCCCATTAATAAAAATTATTTGGGTCATTTCTGAGCAACTGTTACACTCCTTGGAGAAAAAGGACAGAAATCAGTCAGTATGCAATCTTATTAGCTTTTACACACATCTAATGCTTCAATAGTTCGAGTTCACAGTATCTATTTTCTAGGTTTAGTAAGGTCAGAAAAAAATTTAGATAAGTCTATATAAGTTTCTTTTGACATGGCTCATTTGTCTCTATGACCTGTCAGGATCAGAAGTTACTTATCATGCAGGGGACTTTGTTCCCTAATTTTAAGCAATAAAATGAGCCTTTCTGGGAAAACACACACAAAACAAAACAAACAGCAACAACAAAAAACAACTCATGGTTAGAGAAACAATTATTTCTTCATATTATAGTGTGTTTTCTGTATCTTCTTGGTCCCAAAGTTTTTGGAACCAAGACATAACAAACATAATCCTTCTTCCACAAGACACAACACTAATTTACCTATAATCCGAAGGTTAAAAGTTGGAAATGCTTTCCAATGCTCTTTACAGAAAGACTGAGGAAGCATTAATGAATAACCACTCTCTTCATATGAGGGTAAAATGGAGTTGTTTGTCTTACAGGACAAAAATAAATCATAGAGTATATGTAAGTGCTCTTGAATCTGCTATGACAAGTGATGAAAATGTTTTAGCTTATTGTTTAGAAACCTGTCTCATAATACCCAAAATTACATGTTAGGTTATTAAGATATCATTCAGATTAAAAACAAATTAAAAAAAAAAAAAATGGTTCCCAAATAGTTGCCTGCTTCCTACTTCAACTCAAATCAAATACAAGGAAGGAGTAACAAGAACAGTGACCAGGACAGTCTTCTTCAAATGCTGCATAATCTAACAGGTAACATAGACAAAGAACCTCCAAGGACTAAAAAATGATTTTTCCTTTTTACTTTCATAGACTCTGATGACCATAGTAAGCCTCAAGTCAAATCAGTAAACTTCTACATGAGTTACCTGCCGTCGATGTGTTACATTTAAGGCTCTGATGATGAGGAGAAAGCTTAAGGAAACCAGACACACATCAATTGCAAAGTTCATGGCACAGAAAAAAAATAATTAACAGGCGCCTATTGACTTAAGAAAGTCTTCTCTAGTGCAAGGATCATTACAGTTTTTAAATCACTTATCCCTTTGTTAAAGCATGTCCCACCACTCTCAAAGAAACCTCAAAAACAGAGCTAGGGATTTAAAATGTATATATAATATAAATCGTCTTATGTAAACAGCCAGACCCACTATCTCTCACATATTAGGTGAAACAATTAATGTAGAAAAATTGAAGCAGAGATAGACTAATGAGACCTTTACAGGATAATTTCTATATAATTCAGTATAGTGGGCTAAATGCTGCTTCAAATTGTTCAAAAGTGAAATAAGAACAATCCACATGCATTTCAGTCCAGCTGCTCTGCATCAAAAAGAGTGAAACTGATGGCAGAATTTCACCTATTGCCAGTCTCAAAATAGATTTCTTCCTAGATACTTTGAAAGTTTTCATGCGTAACATAAGAAGAAAAGACAGAGCACATGTACATGGATACAGCCTCCATCAAAGCTTAGGGAAATCACTGGGAATCTCCCTAAGGACTTCAGTCTTTGCGCTGCTTTTACAGTTGAAGGGAGAACGTTGATAGTCTTACTTTATGAACGAACACCAAGGGAAGAAACTCTCCCTTTTGATATTGATCATTCATAGTGCTGTAAAAGCACTTGGATGAAACTGAGGAAAACCACCCAAAACCTTTGTTACAAGGGTTGTTACTGAAGCATTGAAGTTACTTTGGGAGTTGGTAAGGCCTTACAACTGTTGGCAATGGACATTACTACTGCCATAGTTTTTATGATTTCTGTTATTGGTATTTCACGTCATAACATCATGTAGTGCACTGGGAGCTAAAGAGTTAATGCTCTAGTTGTATGGATTGTCAATAGTTCTGGGTTTACCTTTCTCAGAAGAGAAGAAGAACTACAAAGAATTCACTGTTCTGTTTCTGCTTTCTGTTTAGAGGTAAAGATAAAACGGATTGGGAGTCACTAGATAGCCCTTCTTTTTCTGCTCATTTCTGCAGTAAGTGCTCCCTAGCTGTCTTGCCTTCAACATTAGAGTAAGGCCTGTGGTTTTTTGGACACACTCTCCCTCATTTTATTTGATTTATTAGCTTCAATTCCAATTATATTGCATTTTACTGTGTTATCTCACATTCCTCTATCATATTTTGTAAATTAGTTTTCTCCCTTAGCTCATTGCCGCTGTTTTGCCTTTAGGTCCATCTCGAGGCATGGGCCTGTGGGTCCCTCTGCCCCATTTAGTGATGGAACCAGGCTGAACCAGGCCAGAACTGTGACAGCTACCACTTTTAAAAAGCTTAGTGCAGGTTTCAGCATGTACCAGTGGTGAAAGTGGGACTTCAGAGGGAATAACATCCCTTCAGAATCTCCTGTAATCTCCTAAGCAACCCCTGTTCAAGACTCCTTTGTTTCCAGGAAGACAGAATTTGTCCTTACTTAGTATGTAGAGAGTTTCTTCAATACCAACATATACAATTTATATTTGTTATCTTCTCACCTGTTTAAGCAGACAGTCTTCCTTATTGTTTACAGAGAAAACATTCATTTTCATTTGTGGATTAAGACATCACTGCTTTAAAGAGTACTAACCAATTTCAAACCCTCAGTTACAAAAGCCAGCTTTAATTAAAAAGCAAAGAAGAAAATTAATATGTGCTTTCCACTTCCAGAAGTATAATCCAGAGAAGAATACTAGAGAAGAAGGAGGTGGTTTTAATTTTTAGGGTCTTCATCAAAACCGCTATTATTAAAATCACAGGAATTATCTAAGAAGTAGGCTGCTCTGAAATTTAACTCAATTAACCAATGCATTGGAAGAATGTGTGTACTGCAAATATGCATACTCTGCAGGAAAAAAAAAAGCACCCACAGTTTTAAGAAACAGACAATGTAAAATATTTACATGAGGACTGGTGTTGAATACGTGCTACATCAGACTTTCTAGAGCATTAAGAACATTAACTGTTTGGGATTAACCAGCAGCATCCTCTGTAAGAAAACTTTTCATAATATACAGACTGTTGCTAGGTACTACCAGCACTTCTGATGGGTTTTTAGTTTGTTCCATAGCTAAAATTGTTTCTAAAACTTTGTTCGTACTGAAGTTATGAATGAGCATAACCCCAATCTAAAAGATTTGTAATAACAAACACATCAATAACTTTACTCAACCTTGTCCCTTAGAAAACTGTGTTAAAAAAATGAAACAGTCACTTTTAGGGCTTATAACACAAAATGAAGTGGTAGGACTTCGGCATTTGAAACCACTGCTTAACTGGCTAGCTATAAATCTTAAAAAGATGCACATGATTTGAAATCAAAAAGATATCAAAATTCTCCCTTGAACTTACAGTAAGTATTAAGTTTCAGGAACATGTTGTTTGTTTGTTAGTTTTTTAAAAACACATTAAGAATCCACTTCATCTTAAGAAAGATTTCTCGGGAGCTGAAAAACAGCCAAGAGAAAACCAAGGTCTTAGGAGCAAGAAATTTGATTACACCTTCATTTCTGAGGGTGAAAAAAAGAAATTCTGGATTATCTCAGCATCTTACAAAGGACAAAACACTGAAGTTACGTCTCTAAAGCTGTATATTACTCCTGAACTGTAAAACGTGCATCCTTAACTAGTTATTCCCCCAGAAGGTAACACAATGGCTCTTCTTTTAGGGCACGTAAGAATGAAAACATGATAGTTAAAGAACTGACTCAAAGCACCTGGTAAATTTGACAAGAATTTACATTATCATGAAAAAGTGAAAAGACTAAAATAGTTTCAGCTGTTCAGACAACAAGAGTAGCAGGTCCATGGCTACATTTAACAAAATTATATTATTATTATTATATATTATTACATTACTATATTATTATTTAGGTAAGATGCTTCCCCTATTGAAACTTCCTTACTTATGTTAGATAGTTGATGGCTGCATACTCTTCAAGACTCTTCCATACAGTCTGAGTGGCAGCCTGAAAGCCTCACGGGACATTTCTGAGCTTGTACCACACAAGCAATGGGTCAAAATATTTACTTCAGACAACAACCATGAAACTTCATTTGCAGCTGCTATTTTCTTTCTAATTAAAGACTCATTTCAAAGCAGAGTGGAAATAATGTGTCTGCTATGGTTAATATTTAATCAGTAGTTTAGCATGCCAACCATGTATCCCTTGTAATAGCCCAGGGTCAGTGCCCTGGCTCCCACTGGGATGCCATATGGCTGCGTCCAGAAGACTGGAAGCCACAAATACCCTATCGTGGGCTGAGTGATCATAGGAATCAATGAGGATACTAATTACTAGGTTTGAAGAGCTGACTCATTCATTGTGGGAGCGAACATTATCTTAACAACCTTGAGTGTTTCACAGCATAAAGTGAAAATATGTTATTATTATTAAAAAAATCAGATTTAAATGAACCTAGTTTTTCCAACCATTTACACTTAAATAATTTGTGATTTATCTGCATATAATACAAGCATGACACTTGCATTGGTTCTCCAGTCCAAGGACAGCATCATAAATGCAATTCAGTTTTGATCCACTTAAAATCTTGGCCTGTACATGGGTACATGTTAACTCCTTCCTTTCTTACCCAGTTATAGGAGGATTCCCTCAAATCTGTTTCTGCAAATGAAAAGTTTCTCAGATTTCACAAACACCAGAACGGTTCTTTGAAGTACAGAACTTAAGAAGCATTTAGTCATACATTTCTCTTTTAGGGAGAATATACATGTCTGTAATACAACATCTGAACCTGATTCCCTGTTCATGTATGCTGCAAACCTAGACGCCTATCCATAAGTTGCCCCTAGAGAGCTTAGCAACCCCCTTTGCTGTGTTCCTCCAGCAACTCAGTACATTTTCCCAGTACATTCAAACTCCTGATAAAAGAAAACCTCATTACAGTTTGTATACTGATATCTCAGAAAGTAATTTTGTCTGAAAGAGAGGCTGCACTCTAGAGAGTGCAGAATCCCACCATTTGTAGCAGGATGTTAGGCAGATAGGATATCATAAAACACGTCAAGAATCTTTGCTGGAAGAGGAGGGAGCTATAAATAAAACTGGTTTAAGAAAGTCATGGATAGCTGTGAACAACAGCTCATCTTCCATACTTAGCATCAAGCCAATGATTAATAGTTTGGCTAAGGTGAAACTGGAAATAATCACCATTACTGAAGCCAATTGTATGACACGTTTAATACTTAAAAACTAGACAAAATTCAGACTCAAATAGCATTTCATAGAGTCACAGAATTGCTCCAGTTAGAAAAGACCTTAAAGATCATCAAGTCCAACCACAACCTAACCATACTACCCTAACTCTAACAACCCTCTGCTAAATCATGCCCCCAGGCACCACAAACAAATGGTTTTTAAACACATCCAGGGATGGTGACTCAACCATCTCCCTGGGGAAACTATTCCAGTGCTGAACAACCCTTTAAAGTTTTTTTCCTGATACGTATAAAGTTTTTCCTGATATTCACAGGCTGCCCATTCCTTCTTCCTGAACAGAAACTGAATTTTCTTCTTTCTGCCCTGTAGTAGGGCAGTGTATCTACTGCACAAAAAGGACTGAACTCAGCATGCAATCTTCTACAGAAAAGATCTACTACAGCTTTAAATTTTTCTCCCTCCACTGCAGAATAGGCTACTGGTAAGGCACTTCCCAAAATACAGATCAGTACTTCAGGTTCACCCAGTGAACGCGGGACAAAATGAGTATTAGCATACTAATCTAACAGAGATCTCCGGCACTGACAACACCTGCATCAGCATATTCTGGTGATCCCAGAGGTACCTCTGCAGACAAACACAGGCACGATCCCGCTCCTGCTCCCGGCTCCGTACTGAGCACTCACTGCCGCTCTCCCTGCTTTTCGCAGCGGAGCGGGCCGAGGAAAGAAGCCTTCCCCGCAACCTGCTCGCAGGGCACGGCCAGCACTTCACCCCCAGAGCAGATCCTGCAGCTCTCACCTGCTCTGTATCTTCGCGTGGCTCCTGAGAAAACCGAATTCATGACCCAGGACAACCCAGTGCAGGTCTTTAGTCCCCTCTAGTGGCTGAACTGCTTTCCACTGATCCGAGCTGCTGCGGCTGCCATGGCGTTAACTCCTACCGGCCTTTCAGCTGGAGCCTGCGACTTTAACTCCTACACAGCTTATTCCTATGGACTAGCCACCCAAGAAATGAATGTCCTTTCTTTTATTATTAACTGGCTCATAGGATGTCGACAGGGGCTCCTCACAGACACCATCTCTGGAGCATGGCTGAAAAGAGATGCGGCATCACAGCCCAGGGTTGACACTTAATCTAGGCAATTCACTTTCTGTAAAGCAATTCGCTACCCATGGATGAGCTCTCTTACAAAATTAGATAACTACTGGTATAATTATCAAGGAATGAGGAAGCATTCCAGGACATGCACGTTTTTCTCCAGCCATCCAGCGCTTAGGTGGAAGACCTTGAGGAGTCTTATCAATTTGGGAAGGATTCAGCATGGGACATGCTGTTTTTCTAGTAAAAAAGATACAACCTGCCCTCACTTTTCTTTCAGCCACTGAAGACTTCAATTCTGCAGCTGGATCCCAGCCAGACTACGAGGCACTGTGAAAAACACCGTTGATTTCGTTGAGGCTCCACGCTAAAGCAAGCGGCATGGACTAATCTTGGGATTTCTATCATTGCAAGTCATGCAGTAAATGGGCTTTCTACTCAGCTCACTTCTAGAAGTTAGGAAATTATATGAGAACCTCAGATTTCTCCTAGTTCTGTCTCTGCAAGCCTTAGAGAAAGGCTTCAAAGAAAAACTCCTTAAAACTAAAGAAATAGAAACAAAATGAAGCAGTACAGCTCTTCAGAAAAGTAGACGTTTAATTTTGGTTTGTATCATTTTAATTGCATTTTAGAGAGCTGTTGTAGATGCATGATCAGAAGTATCAATACTAGATACAGGGCCTGTTTTATGGTCAGCACGAAGCTTGAACCAGAGAAATCACTGGCAGAGAAAAGGAGGAAGAAATTACTTTTGACTTAGATGCACATATTCCCAAACACCTTAAAAAAAAAAAAGGAAATTCTAGAATATATGTACTTATGCTCTTTCTGTGTAACTCATGTATTGCCATCAATGCACTTTCTAGTAGGGTGAGGAAGAATCCTCCTTCAGGTGCAAGCATAGCTCTCATTTAGCCCTCAGTAGGCAAATTCATTATGGAGGAAAGTGGGCAATCTACAGCATCTCAGGCACTCCTCTTTCCAACCTGGCTGAAGATGGTGTGTCTGCGTGGAGAATTACAGCAGCAGTTCCCATGTGGCCATATAGTTCTTCTCCGCTCTCAGCCTCTGGTGGAATTTTTCCATTTTACACATTGTTCAGAACTTGCTACAGTGATTTCTAATGCTCTATAATTGTGTCAAATGCTCATACAAATGACTATTTCTCTAGCTTTGTTTTCCCAGAAATTCTTCCAGTTTTACTTTTAGTGGAAACACTAGTACTGAAATACCTGCATGGAAGGAATAGAACTTTTTAGGTCCAGTGAATTTAGTCTTTTAACAAGCAAGTCACTGTTAGTTTATTCCAATGTTGCTACGTAATACATTACCCTTATGACTCTGTTACATAGACTATCTTAGGTACTGATTTTACCTACCTTTAGAAAAAATAAATAAATCAATGACAACTCATTTTTCTTTTATATTTCAATGACATCTCATTTCACAAGCACCCTTTTCATCATTAATAGTACATATAAAAGCTAATTCTCATTAATAAAGCATAAAAATAGAGGGCAAAAGACACAGAAGGGAAAGATTGCAGCATGGTCACTGCTCTGAGTCCCATCTCCTAGACTTACCAGGTGCTCGACCAACCTGAATTTGTTCAGTATATTATGTTACTGAAGGTCTACAGAGAGAAATTATTATCTCAAAGCACTTTGCAAACATTGAGTCAATTCTACAGAAAGACACCCTTGTGTAGAAAGAAGAATGATTCCTTATTTAATCAATGAGGGAAAAAAATAAAGCACAGAGAGGTTAAGTGACTCATCAAGGTCACACAAAAGAGGCTGATTCTGCTCATAATTAAACTCGCTTTAATGTTAGCAGAAATGAGATTAGACCAAATTAAAAACAGAGTTGCCATCAAACCCAGGTCTTGGATTAGCAGAACTGATCATTCCACCATTAAGGCATGTTTCTTTCCAGATCAGAAATTACTATTGGAAGGAAGACTGTTTATCTGCTTCTTCATTCAGATTCAAATACCTTTATGTCCTTTATGTGAGCTAACTAGGTAATCTCATCCTTCATTCTCCCCCTTCCCTCCTCCCACAGACATAGACTGTTTTAAGCAATTAAACATTTATGCCAAAACAACACAAGCTTGTATAAAGCTACATAATTTATTACTGTTATTACTGTTTGCCTAAACAGGAAAGTAATACTTCAGAGGCAGAAAAACTATTTCTTCAGCTCTGGTGAATAATGCTCTGTAATGTAAGGTAAAGGCCTCAAGTATAAAACAGAAAAGCACAGAACTGTTTGGCAGTGGCAGTGTTTCATTCAGATCTTGTTACAAAAATTAAATTTGCATTTCAATGCAATATTTTTTGTCAAAGAAAAAGGTTGTTGGTTGTTTTTTTTTCTTTTTTAAATATAGGTATAACTGAATCACAACAGTTCATTTTAGACTGAACAAAAAACTGCAAGTTGACTCAGAGTGGCCTTTATGTTTGTTCAGTCTAATTTACTGGCAAGTTTCTGTTCTGAACCAAATTCTTACTTCTGCCTTTGATTTTACAGTTTGGCCATTGAACTGAAAAATCCATTCATCACCTAATTTGATCATGATTTCACAGAGAAGGAACTAAAGCACAGAGAAATTGTGAATTTTTCAAGCCAGAACAGGAAGTCTGTGATACAGACGGAAATTGGATCAACCCTGTTAGACCTGTAATAACAGCATCATGCTTAGATCATCCTTTTTGTCTGCGCCAGTGTATCTGCAGCATTTTGCTTAGCTGTAGCCAACAAATCAAACATGAACTGAAATGAAATGAGCAGAAAGATGCAATTAAAACCACTTGTTCTTCCTCTGACAGCGTCAGTTAGGTTTAGGAGGAGAGGATGGAAAAAGAAAAAAGAAAACTCTTTGCCCAAGGAGTTTGTTTGGTTCTGCAGGACACCCAAGACAGCCATGATAACAAGCATCCAATTGCTCTTGCAGTATGCACCTGTCAAAGCAGGGCTGGTTCTTGTCCAGATGGCATGGGAGACTACATGTCCCAGCCATATGAAACCATGCACACATCCATAGCAGATTCAGCTCTCTGAGCAAGAACAAATCCCAAAGGTGCTCAGCTATGCAGACAACACAGCCAAAGTAGAGCAGGGACTTCTCCACTAGAATTCTCTCTTACTGCTGTTGTTATTTCTGTATCATTTGCTACTGCAGTCAGTATGTTTCAGTTTTTCTCAGTGTTTGAGAAAAAAACTCCTAGGGACTGCTTTGCACCAGGATATATCAGAGTTAATACTCTACTGCTGCTTCTTGCCCCATTTCAAACCAGGTAAGTTACTCAAGATTTTCCTACATGCCAAGCTTGTCTCAATGAAGACAGTTACGAAACATAAAAGGAGGAACATCAGAGTCTCCTGAAACAACCTGAGAGCCTGCTGCAAGTCTAGTGACACTGCTAAAAGAGATGGCAATGAAAAGCAAATACCCATCTGTACAGATTCTGCTTAAGCACATCACAAAACATTATGTGAACTACTGCTCCCTTTGCAGTCCTGATTTCAGCAAACATTTAATTTGCAGAGTTACACCTCTGGATAATGTCTTGTATTATGCTGATTGTTCTTATTTGGGAATAGATCCAAATCACAACATTTGAAGCTAGCATCAACATGCCCTGAAAAATTGGGTGTGCATGTATGAGGAACATTTTAGACCAACGTTTTTTCAAGATCCCTCATCTGCTCCTATATTTTAATCTTGGCAATTTCTTTTCTCAGCTTCAGCTATCAAAAGTGCTTGGATCTAAGAGTGTGGAATCAAGGCTCAGCAAAGGACCTTCTGGCAGCACCAAAAACTGCACTCTCAAATATCACGGTAATCTGCTGTGTGATTGCTCACAGCAGTTGCATCAGGCAACCAGGCCACTCAAAAAGAACCATAGGCTCCCATCTGGGCACAACCCAAGTGAAGCAGCAACCATTTAACTCTTCTCACCACGATATCAAAAATACTAGGTGGAAAACCACTCTAATTATATCCCATACATAACTAATGAATATTTCTATTTTAAGAAAAGTACCATATTAGTCAAGATTCAATTACAATTTATTTACCTGAATTACTATTTCCCTTATGAGGCAAAATTCTTGATAAAAGAGAGCAAACATATTATTTACCATGCTTAAGTAGAGTCCGCAGTATCAGACTGGCCTTTGGGCGAATGGAGGCTGCCCACTACCTTTTCAATTCCCCTAGTTCCAAAGACAGTATTTCTCCTTTTATAACTGAGTTGGCTTTTCTCTCCATACAGCATTGCCAACTTGTTGAAGGTACTCATAATGGTTTCAGGATTGAGAGTTTTCAGCAGTTGCTTAACAGAATACAAACAAGATCAAATGCTGCAAATCCACCTGCAAATTATTAGTTTCCTGCATGAGTAAATTCATTGAAATAAGTTCACAAGTATCTCCATTATAGTGTTTGCAGAACCGAAACTTAAGCTAGGAAACATTAAGTCAAGTGCACTGTTGGATTAGTTGTCTGCAGAGGCATGAAAAACATCTCCAAACTATGCCTGAAAGCCTTTTACTAACATTAGCAAAACAAAAACCCTTGAAATAGCCACCTGAAGCTTCCAGATACAGAGATTTCTGTACTGAAAGAAAGGAAGGTGTGATCATGACATCAAGCTTATCAATAAGAAATAAAGAGGTCGTAATAAAAACAGCCTTAAAAACTGCTAGAAATCTACTGACCTACCATCAGTTCCTCATTTTCACTCCTCACGAATCTGTTCATGCCACTCAGAGCAAGAGGGGAACAGCATATTGAGAAGCACAGAAAACACAAATGATCTTAATGCGATGGAAACAAGGGGAACTGATGTGGTAACAGGGTGATCTACTTGCAGAACCTGATCGGCAAATTCTATTATTTGAAGTGTTGCATATGTATTGTCCATATAACATGCCATATACAGACAGAGGGCAGCTTTAGATTAGATTGAGCCTGCCAATACCCCTTGAAAATACAGGAAAATTCAGTTTTCCAGACACCGGGAAAGTATTAGTCATGTCCCCATAAGAATTGTGACAACTTAATTATGGGAACAAGTAATATTTTGTATCAAAACCAGCTTACACACAGAACAGATATTCATAAGGATGAGAACTAACGCTGAATGAGTAACTTTTAGGTCAGACATTCCTAGTGCTTGCTTTTGCAGCCTCAGTAATATTCTTCAGCAGAGATTTTATAATGATAATTAATTTTGTAAGAATTACTGTCATTATTGCTGTCAGTATGTTGCTCCAGGAGAGTTTTTTCAGAACTCAACCTCTGAAGCTGAAATGTAGTTTTTGTTCTGTATTTCTTTTAATGCAAACCATGCCCCCAAAATGTCAGAGTTAACTGAACTGTCACAGAGTCAACAGAGCTGTAGAGATCATAACAAAGTGAAAGAGGAATAAAGAGACATAAGCAATGAAGAAAAAAATATATATATATACTTGGATTAGAAAGGAGATAAAAGCCCATGAGGTGGCAGAGGTGAATATTTTATCAAATCCTTTTAAATAATCGTGCTTTACTAGGTATTGAGCCCTAATATTATAAGATAATGGCATGCAAGTGAGAACATAATAGCCAGGGAAGAGAGAAAAGGGTAACAGTTGGGAAAACAAAAGCCCTGACTGAGGAGAACCAAGCTTCTCCTATTGGTGCCTGCTGGGCTCCAGACAAATTAGGGGTGCTACAATATTACCAGTGCCTGATCTTGGAGGAAGACCTAGCACTTATGTTTTAGAACTGCAAATGGGAGGGTAAAGAAGAGTTTACATGCAAAGTACTCACTTCACTTTGGGTACAAAGGGTAAGATTCCAAAACATCACAGATACTGATGTTTAAGACCATAAATTCCCATTTCTACAGAGATGTAAAAGAAAGATGCAAAAGGAACATAGTCAGCATGAAGTATGCTCACCATCTCCCACAGAGATCAGTTATAAACACTTTTGCAAATGGTCAAATTGGAAACAGCAACTGCTTGAACTTCCCAGATTTAAAGGATCTGTTCTGAATAAGTATCCCAGGCAAAGGTCTTCCTAGATGATCGTATGATATTGACTGGAGCATATTCACATTGTATTTTCCCAAGGGGAAATTACTTTGTTATTCTGGACAGGTTTTTTTGTTTGCTTGTTTGTTTTTAGTGAAAAAATGAGAAACTGATTGTCAGCTATAATCTTTAAAGTCTTGTCTATGTATCGTCTTAGCTGTACAAACACCATCAATTACATTGAAATTATTTTTGCAAAACCTTGTGCAAGGATTTGCAAAATTGCAGACTAGAGATAATGGTTACCAGAGAAGCAAAAAAAAAGTCTGTGCATGATAAAAATGATGCTGTTTCTGTGCTTTCTTTAGTAATGACAAAAAAATCATTCTTCCATGACTTATGATACGATCACAACTGCTTAGGATGTGGAATGTGTATTTCTTAAGATACATTTTGATACGTTATAGTATCATCAAAAATTCTGAGTTAAGACAGATGCATGAGGATTGAGTCTAGCTCCTGACTTCATAAAGAACAACTTAAGAATTAAATCATATACCTAAGAGCACTTACCAAAAGCTTCTTAGAAACTAATATGTTTTGGGCCATGTCTGCTTTCCTAGGAATCCTGTTCCAGCACTTGACAACTCCATCAGTGAAGAACCTTTACTCAGTACACGATGCAAATTTCCCCTGATGCAACTTTAAGTCATTCTATTAGGTAATATCTTTAAGTTGCACTACTAGATGTTCATGTTGGATATTAGGAGAAATTTATTCTTAAAAATAGTGGTGAAGTATAAGAACAGACTGACCAGGAAGGTGGTAAAGAACCCTTGAATGTGTTGATGGTTGGACTAGAAGACCTTAGTCGTCATTCCAACCTTAACGATTCTATGATCACATCCCATCACTGGTCATCAAAGACAAGAGGTCAGCAGATCCTTTTCCTTTCTCCTTCATGAGAAATTTGTAGATGGGAGTGATATTGCTCCTCAGACCCCTCATCTCTAAACTGAACAAGCCAAGTATCTGCAGCTGTTTTTCTTAAGTCATTACTCTAGTCCTTTCACCATCTTTGTAGCCCTTGTTTGGACTCATTCAAGTGTTTTTATATCCTTCTTACATTGTGGAGCTCCAGACTGCACACAGCTCTCAAGGTTAGGCCACACCAATGCTGAATATAGCAGAAAAATAACATCTTTCAACCAGTTAATTACACTGTGCTCAATGCACTCCAGAACACGACTGGCCCTTTTGGCCAGCCACCAGGAAACAACGCTGACTCAGACTGAGTTTTAAAAAACTCTCCAGATCCCTTTCTGTAGGACTGCACTACAGCCACTAGCTCCCCAGCCTATATATACACCCAGGGTTATGCTGTTCCAGAGGAAGAATCCTTGGATTCTGTACACCCATATGTCAGTGAATTGTAAGAAAAAAGTGAGGGTCAGGATTTTACAATTTTTATTTTTTTACCCATTTCTCCACTCCACACACAGATTTGAGGACAAAACTGATGAATCAAAAATACTTCATGTTCAAAAAGAAGATATGCACAGTTTAAAAATGCTTTATCAGCTTTCTGATTAAATTTCTGAATTTATTACATACTTCTAAAGAGAAGGAAGCATAGCCACTTCAAACTTTCCCAGGAAAAAAATATACTTTCAAATTATTTTGTCTCCACCCTTTCACAGGTCATCAAACATCTCGCTCTAAGAGAGGTCCACAGAGTAAAGTATATGCCTCATCAATATAATGGTCTGCTAATTTGATAACAAGGTAGAAAGTTGTATTCTGATCCTCATAATGGCCTTTAAATCTTTTTTCAACCTTCTGGGCACGTTTTGAAAGAAATTCAGCAAAACTGTGAAAGTACCAGTCACACCCAAAGTGTTATTATAGACAGGATGTATATTCATTCAGTGGAAACAGGAAGAGGGAATCATTGCCCTAAATGAAAAATATCCAAGGTGAGAAATAGTGATAATGCAGGTAAAGCTAGTCTGACACCAAGCAGACAAAAGTAAGAGTGACATCAGTGCTGTCTTACAATCCATGCTGGTGTGGATACAAACGGACATGATCTCTTTGTTCATGGCCTTGAATCTCTACCAAAATTACAGTGAACTCTACTTCACAAAATTACAATACAGTCACTCAAATTGTCTTTAAAAAAAAAATGTTTCTGAACTTCAATGTAATGAGAAATTCTATTTTGTAGCAAGGCATGCCCTTTTTACTCTCTATCCAACCGGTATCATCATGGAACTTTCCACTAGCAAAGACCTCTCAGACATCTGGTGGCAATTATTATTATTGGGTTTTTCCACCTCATCTTTAATTTTCCTAATTCTTACTGCAAGAAAATTAAAGAACAACAACCAAACATGCAAAAAAACCCAAACGCTAGTTCATTTACTTCCTAAGTTCCCCCCCCCTTTTTTTTTTTTTTTATTTTAACTCCAAGTACAGGAAACCTCTTTCTAGTGACAAAAGAGAAGCTGCTACAGGAAGGCATTACAACAGCTTTACTGCACTTTGCACAGTTCTTCCCATAAGGGAAATGTGTGGTTTCTGGGAATGTTTTTACACGGAAGAATTCCGAGTGAAACTGCAGAAAAAAAGACAACATTCGTAAAATTGGAAAAGAGGATGAAGGAAGAGTGAGAGTTCAGGAATGAACAGCTTTGGTTCATTTACAGCGGCTGAAAGATTTATAACTGCAGAGTTTGTGAGAATACTTGGACGAATATACTAGGGTTGAACTTCAAACTAGCAGTTGCTAACATTTCAACTTTTACCTGATACCACTGTGTTTTATGATTTCATCCTTTAACTTCTTCTTGCTCCTACTAAGGTAAGATTTGCCAACATCAAAAATGGAAGGCCAACCTCGTCTGATTACCTGCTGACTGCTCTGTGCTGTATACAGATCTGTATATTTGTCTTGGGGATTGCCACCACTCAGTGTATCAATCTTTCTTGGAGATTTCTGGCTTCCTTGGGGAATTCTGACTTCCAAGTACTGCTGCAGTGGACCTTACCTGATAAGCAGGTAGCAGAACTGAGGTATACTTTGATTAGAGCACAAATAAAATGATTCTAATTTTGCTTTTTACAATATACTTTAACAGATGTAAGCCTGTTCTAACGGATAAACCACTGGACATGGGAGATCAATTCCTACTTCATCAGCTGACTCACTATGTGACCTTCTTAATCTACTCCATGTTGCTATTTCCCAACCCCGAAATTCACGGCTTTGAAATGGTGAAAGGAAAGAACCAATAAAGGATTGTGACATATGTAGATATTACAGTGACGGGGAATTTATAAGCACATAGTGATACTTAATTTTGCAAGCTGACCTCTACTTATATAGTACTCATGGTTCTTGCTCTTTAGACTCATCCCATTTATACCTTATGATTAATATCAGTAATTTAGCATTTCAATTACTCCCTATGTTATTACAGGAAATACCAAAAAACAATTAGATAGCTCAAAGAGATGTTTATTGCCTAGGATTCTACACTGAGATTACAGAATTTGGGCCATAGGTCTCTCGTGCATTTAAAAGCATTCTTCCCCTGGGTGGCCCCTTCATTGCATTACTAGATCATAATTAAAACTAAATTGCATTTGGAAAAACAAAATTCTGGACATTTAGTGATGCATTATTCTTGGCCTGGATTTGTTTTGCTTATTCACTCAGTAATTTGTGAAACTCAGTAATTTGCAATGGGTATCCCAGTCATTAGTGCAAATTATTCTCCTTCGACTGTATCTGCATGTAATTGCCTTTTGAAATTAATTCATTTAAATTTCTTAAAAATAATTTGTTACAGGAAGTTATTTTCCTTAAGAGGCTTAATTTCTTAAGAGTTCTAGGTTTGTGGTAATGATGCATAATTAGCAGAGGCATTCTTATACATTCACCTAAAAAAAAACAACCTATTTTTGTTTTGTTCCTTCAAAATCTGTATGTACCATAACCTGGGCCAGGCTTGTTTGGGGTAAAACAGACTTATATTTGGCTTCAGTGTAAACAAGATCATCCAGCACCCTGGGAGCAGAACATACACCACACTAGGCCACATTATTTTCTAGAGAATAAGCATTCAGTGATGGCCAGAGTTTTCACTCTGAAGATCACATTGAAATCTTGGACACTTACATGTATCTTTTTTTTTCCCCACCAACATTTCTAATACTTTAATGTATTTATTGTCTGAGTTAGGGGAAGTACTTCTTTTCCCCTTTTGGAAGCTAAGGAGGAAAGTTTTCATATTGAGGGTAGTGAGACACTGAAACACACTTTGCCCACAGAAATTGAGGTTGTCCTATTATTGGAAGCCTTCAAAATCAGGTTGGATGAGGCTTTGAGCAAACTGATTTAGTTAAGGATGATCTTTAAGGTCAATTCCAACCCAAATAATTCCAGATTCTACAATTCTATAAGATAAAGCAGTATTACGGTGAGACAAATTTTTGTAGAGGAGATGAACAATGATGCTGGATCCTCAGCGTTTATCACCCCGAGTCCACCTTTCATGCTGCTTCTACATCAGTGAAATTCAGAGCACCCCTGAAGACCTATGGCTGCGTGATAAAGAACAAGCAACTCAATGGCTTAACTGAGCAGTCTCAATTTGAGGGAATAAAGCTCTCCGAGCTTTGCTGAGGGTCTAGATAAAGCTCAGATTGTGGGTCCTTTCTCCTGATAAATTCTACCAGGAGATGAGAAAATACATTATTGTGAAGAAACCTGATGCACTGTATACAGGAGTTCAAGACTTTCATTTATTGCCTCAGGACATTGCTAGTTAGTAACTATGTACTTAGCAGAGACCTGAGCACAACCTTCTACTTCTGACTCCACTCACATTAAAATTTCTGCTGTTAAACCCACAGTTTCTGGAAGGTGACACTGGCTTAAAGGTAAGACATAATAACAATGGAAAATTTCATTGCAGAATAATTCCATCAGAAGTGATGGGCCTCAGGCTGCTTAAACCACTGAATAACAGTATTCATCTTCCTTTCAAATCCAACTTTATCAAGACACAGTAGATTACCCAGCAGGTAATCTATTCATGCTCTTTGGTTGCACAGAAGTCTCAGTGAGACTCTGAGTACTGTAACAGACTTGTATATCACTTATTTAAACTGGCACCTGTGTTTGCAGACACACAGCATAATGCTATACATACAGGACATGGCACCCGTATTTAGAGACACTGTCACCATGATACATAATATTCTGCACAAAAAAACAAGACTTAAGAAGTCAGATAACACATACATGGATGTATCCCATTCTCACACAACTGCTGATCAGAACAAGAAGTTGCTCATTTTGTCTATTTACCTGGGAAATAGCACTCTGCAGCACATGCAAGACAGGGAAGAAAGGGAGATTGTTGCAAAACCCAGCAGGAAGGAAAGTCGGGAGAGGAAGGATGAAAAAGGAGCACATTTATATTCACATACTTAAAATTGGCCACTGCTTCCTATTCTTTATTCTCTACCAAGATGTGGGAAAATAGGAGTTTACTCTTTTCAGTATTCAGCAGAAAATCATGCTAGGAAGAGGGCAAACAAATGAACAGTTTTCAGGAAAGTTCTGAATGTTATTTTTCCTAAATAAAAAAGAAAACCTTGTGGAGAGTAGACATTACAATTTTTGTTTTGCAGAGATACTATTTCTAATGCAAACTTCCTCCTGACTAGGTTTTCCTAGGGATGGTAAAAAAAATTCAGGGGAAAAGCTATTTTTGGATGTCGAGTTATAAAGAACATTGAGATAGAAAGCTTCAACACTTAAAACCTGATGAAGGTGCAGAAAGTTCCCTGGTACTGAGCTTTTAAGATTGTTTTAATGCCATCAGGTAGAAATGGACTGACAAACTGGAAATTCATAAAGTATAACATACTTAGCAAACAGCAAAGGCAAATGGAAGCTGATGAGAATCAAAAATACAGGTCACATTGTGGAACAAATGCATTACTCTGTCCTACTTTCATAATGTATTTATTTCCAACAATCCAGTGTTCCCATTATTTCTAATATCTGAGTAATTCCTGTCAATTAATTAAATAGCACTGAATATGTTCATAGAAATACTTAAAATTGTATAGCTGTTACCATGGTATCAAAATAAATAAATGAATAAACAAGCTCTTTCCCTGTTGCTTATGACTCCTCAGGACCAAAGTAGCTGATCTAAGTATAAATCTAACTGAAGACCATGCATGTTTTCAATTCAGTTATTAGTATCAATTGCACTTACTGCTCTAAGAAGTGTTTCCTATTTGGGGAGATAATGTAGCTCCCTCTTGTGACAGGTATACATCCAGGTAAAACTGAATAAGGAGAACTTTCTTCTCTGAATTCTTTGGTTCTTATTCTAGTCAATATTCTATCACTCAACTGAAACCATTTTCTGTTTTCTCCTTTGTACTCCAGGGCAAGGAAAGGTCTTTCAGAAAGATGATACTCGTTTTTTTCCCTTGGTCACAACTCCCTGGGCTGGGGCAGCCCAGACAGAGTCAAAATAACTCCTGTAGAGCTATAAAAACACAAAAATCACCACAACATTTCTCAACTACTGAAAGAACTCTCCCAGCAAGCACACGCTATAAGAACTTACATTTTCAGGAATTTTACCTTAATAGACTGTAGAAAATGTCCCCCCCCCCAGAGTGCTGACAATCAGTGAACAAAAGTATTTTAGAGAATTTCAGAATGTCTACAATTTTTCATTTTAAAATGGTTGCTATTGCAGGTACATTTTTCTTACAGTGCTGCTGCTATCAGTACACTGGAAAGCCACTAAGCATGATCTTGGGAAATGCTTCTGTGTGGTATCTCCTGTTTCTAAACAGATCTAACAATGTCCAGGGATTTAGACTCTGCATTTCTGCCATGTATACCTGGAAAGTTATCCTTCTGACACCCATACTTCATAAGTAATCCCAGAGAGGCAGAAATTAGTGCAGGTTTCTTTACTGTCACAATGGCTGTATCTTCACCAATAAATTAAACCTGCTTATTCACATTGCCAGGCCCTATGGCCACTTGGCGCAGAGGAGCCATTATCTGTGTGAGCAAATGCCTCAGCCACCACATAGCTGCAAGGAATCTAGATGTTGGAAATAGACCCTGGACCATCATAACCACAAAATAATGACCATAAGTTATTTGGAGATGGTGTTAAATGCATCATCTACATTGGGACAGGTGGTGTTCTCACTGTTTATTAGAACGTGCAATCATATTTCAGGAGCCAGGAATTTACTCATATATAGAAACCATGACTCAACCTTAGAGCATCTCCAATGATGTCTGTGGAATTACTCACAAGCCAAACTTGTGTAAATGAATAATGAACCAGTGAACCGATAAAACTTGAGTATATGCTGAAGAAGTTGTAATGAAGAAGACAGATGAGTCAGGCAAACAGTTACGTGGTGCCCAGAAACAAAATATAAATATTGCAATGAAATCAATGAAGAAACATCTGGAGAAAAGAGATAGAGACCTTATCTGCACTGTGTCTCCAGTGCTGCATCCTAGAATGCAGTGAATGTAAGAAAAATTTGTGAGTTATATTGGATAAGCTTACAGTGTATGTCACTGGGTAAGAAATACTATTAGAACCCTACTATCCTGAGTATAAACAAGAGCATAGATATTGGGTATAGGGAAACAATTTACCTCTGCAACAATTATGATGCTGATAAAATACAAGCTACATGCATTTTTAATAGAAACATTTAAATATACTACAAAAACTGGATAGGGGTTAGGGAAATGGCAAAAATGAATTCAAGTCAGGAGAAAACGTTTTACAGTAATAAACTTAAGAAGTTCGGTCTGTTTATCAGAACAGAAGATTGATAGCTGACTTGATGCAGGTATATAAATATCTTCACATAAGTGAAGAAAACATAGTGTAATAGAGCAGCGTCTTTATTATTAAAGCAAGGAAAGACACAGATATGATGTTCAGAAAGAGAAACCAGATAAACTGAAAGATCACATACTAAAAGAAGAAAAAAAAAAAAAAAAAAAGTATGGTCAACCCACCAAAGCAAACTACAAAGGAAAGCAGTAGACTCACCATGCTTAATGTTTTCAGATCAAGACTAGAAATTTTTCTTGCATTTTTGTCAAATGTGAGTAATTATTAGGCAGCCCAAACACTGGGCTCAGCACAAGGGTAATTGGCTGAATAGCTAGTAAGACGTCATAGTGTAACAATACAAATGATAAAATGTTTCCTTCCAGCCTGAAACACTGAATCCAGAAGCTGTCTCCTTTTCCATAATTGGCACCTCTATCTTTGCATTTATATAGTCCTGTATACAGATTTCACATACTATGGTCGACTACTCAAAAGTGAAAATTTATCATCAATTTGCACTCCTACAAAAGATACTTGGAAAGAAGGTAAGAAGAACAAAAGCCCTCTCCTTACTACTTAGAAAATCATCCTCTTACTGAATGCCTTGATAATCAACCGAAGTGCAACACTGGGGTTAAAAAAAAAGAAAAACAAAACAAAAAAAAAAAAAAGAAATGAAAATAGAATTATCAATAGAGGAAATATTAAGACAACTTTAACAAGACTTACCACGAAAATGCTACTGTAATAGATTTTTCATATTTTGAACATATTGTCAACATAACATTTCCAAGCCCTCTGTTGAACAACAAAACCTCTATTTTAGCAGGCTCAGCAATGACAAGAACAGAAGCAGCTTTTTTTTTTTTTTTTTTTTTTTTTTTTCCTTCCAGAAAGATGCACCGTCAGCTAGAATTGGCAGTGTGCCGATTGGATGAAGGAAATGAAGTGAAACCCCAAACAGTTGAGAGACATCTGTTGACATTCTTTGTCATGCCATTATACCTGTGGGCTTCTTTCCCTGAAAATCTGTACAAACGTTGCCCACTTCATGCTGCTACTGAGAACAGGAATAGGGCAGGTTACAGGGACCTAATAGTTCAGTAACCTGTCTCTCTGCCTTCTTTCTTGAGATTACCTTTCTAGAATGACAGTACGCATTTCAATTGAAATGTTGTCAGTTTTTCTATGTCCTCACTGTAGCCTTTTTATGGAACTTTTTTTCTTTTTTTTTTTTTCCTTTTTCCCCTCCTGATCTCTCTGCTATTAATGTTACTCCCCACACGTACTAGCCAGCATATGATAGGTGTGAGCAATATGTTTTGGGACATTTGTGCCCAGTCCAGCCCCTTTAGAAAGAGAAAATTCTACAGATTTTGGTGTGAACTTGGTGCTTAATACATTATTTAATATTACTGAGAGAGGCAAAATCAGTTGCGTAACAAGTAAATAGAGTATGAATGCAGGCAACAAGGTAGTACTACATATCAAAATAATTCAGAAGACAGAGGAGAGATGTTTAGGAAAAACTTCATGACAGAGGATGCAGAAGTTAGGAAGGAAAGATAAGAGACATATATAGATGTGGGAAAATGTACAGAGCGCTGAAGGGAAAGATCGTTATCTTAAATTTCTTGGAGAAAGAGGGTCTGATAGAGGATGGAGTGACATATTCAGAGCAGAAGTTCTGAACTGAGCTCCTGAACTTGATATTCAAGGATAAGGTAAGATTTCAGTTGAAAAGTATCAGAGTAACAAAACAGAAACCCGAGCTGGAGGGATGGATTTTGGAGAAAGAAAATGAGAATCAAAATTCTAGCATTAGACTTTGTGCTAGGAGACAAGGCAGTAATGCCTAAAAGGCCTTTGAGAGAGCTTGAAAGATTGTGACGGGCAAGGAAGTTTGCAGAAGCTAAGGAAATCAGTGTCTGCAGAAAAATGAGGAAAAAGTCAAAGGCAAGGATGATCTAGAATGAAGTGGAGCAAGTGGATGATTTACTTCAGAACTCTACAAAAGGCTATATGGTTCCAGCACAGGGGTGGTACACAGGTAGAGGAAATCACTCAAACTTTAAATGAAAAAGCAAGCTGACAATCAGAGTTTTTGGAATATGGGTGACTGAAATATTCACCCAGGCTTTTTAAAGTAGCAAGATCTTGTCATCTTCTATTAAGCATCGTTTGAAATGAATTAATTTGAGCCATATATTCATGAGTGATCAAAGTATCTTTTTAAGAAGATGTCAATAACAGGATATTCACACTGAAAGATAGTATTAGAGGAGGATTAAAAATCAAGGAAATATTAATATAAAAGAACCATAGGAGAAAGTTAATGTTGGACAGAAAGAAGTCAAGAACATCAAAAGGACAATAGAAAGAAATAATAAATATGAAAGCTTCGGCACCAACCAGGCAAAACATGAGCCCATCATTTTGTGATAAAAAATGAACAAAACAGTCACTCTTCTTGGTTTTCATATCTAATTTTTCTTCAATTTATTTTCAAGGATATGGTAAAATGACAAAGGAAAAATACTGCATTTTCAAGGAAATAAACAAAAAAAGATATTCTTAAAACTAGAGTTCCTGGTTACTGTCTGAGTTTTGCAAACTAAAAATTCACAAAAATGCAATGATAATCAACTACTGTGCTGGTAGATCTTGACATATTGTCATTTTTCAGAAGGTGAGGTGGAGAAAAAAACACGACAGTTTTCATTGTTATTGACAATCAATAGCAGCTGTTACAGAAAGCCTGTTTTGCATACACCAGAATTAGAACCAGGATGTATCCTGATTACCTCTGTTCTTCAAATGGATTTTGGCTTTGAGAGGGTCTGGGCTGAAAGAGCGTAGGCATAAAGTACGTAAGAAGAGCTACAAGATTCAGAGACAGGAAAGTGCCTACACTTCCATGGAGACAAGCAGAAAGGTAATTGTACAGAAGAAAAAAGGGATTTATGTAAATGTAACTGGGTATATTAAGTGAACTTTCCAGTGACTGCAACTCCCATGCAGGGAAATTCTACTTCTAAAGAGTCTCCCTCCCAACACTGCCTTTTTAATCCTGCCTTTTTCACAGAGTTCTGGCTTTAATTGTACAGATCTTACACCTTAAGGATGTTGTTTGTCATTAACTACGATATGCATTGCTGACATGAGGTCAGAACTTAAATTAATTAAGTTCCTTGACAACTTGTAAAAGGCAGCAGGAAAGGGTAGAAGATGAATATTTTGTCTTCTGAAAAACCAACAACAATTACTTCAAATAAAAATAACTACTCTTTCCAGGAGCAACAAAGATACAGTGTACAGAAATAGATGGCACAATTTGTGACTGTGTGAATTTTTTATGAAGATGTATTTCCACATTTGCTTCTCCCAGATCATGTGAGTTACAGGCATGGTTTCTGATTAGCATCCTATTTTTGTGGCACTGACTGCATACTGCTAATTTCAGTTCTAAATAATGTATCCTTAAGAGGCATATGTATGTTGGTCTCCTAAAATCCTATCTGTAGAAAAGAATATTGAGTCTAATTGATCCAGTTTTGAGAGCCACTGAATACAGTGTTATAACGGAATACAAAATCAGTGCATTTCTCTACATCTTCCTAGCCTAGAAAAATAATTTTCTGGGCTTTTAGTACACATCTGTAGTGATCACTATCAACACAATGCAAGAGAATTATATTAATCAGAGTTGATAAAAATTTTCCTTTCGTGCTACCAAATCAGCTTTTTTAAAAAAACAAACAAACAAACTTGTGTGTTAAACTATTTTTCTTCATAAAGAATTTAGAGCTAGTATACTAGAAAACTGTTAGCAAAATACAGTCCTTCCAGTTACATTCTGCAGTATTGTCATCACATCTTAGATCTCTGATCTTGTCATCAAGCTACCTATCATCATATCATGAAGACAGTTTAATTTACATTTCTGTTCATTCCTATAAGTTCTGGGGCGAAGCAACAGGAAGCTATGAAGAACTTTTAAAATTGACACCATATTCCAACTCGCATACTGTGGTCCAAAGAAGGAAACTAGCTTATTAAAAACACAGGGCAAATGAATTATTGAGGAGAAGGGTATTATTTATTCCTTAAAAGTTTAAAGGAAAAAAAAAAAGAATGCACAGAAGAGTGATGAGGTAGAAAAAAAGCCAAACAGATAAACACATTAAAAATCAGCTTTAGAGTGTGGTACCAGTATATGGATAGATTGCCTTCCTTCAACTAGAAACTAAATTCAGAAGTAATATTGTGACAAATGCATCCTCTGCCATACTGACATTCCACTGAACGAAGCACTGGCTCACTCAGAAAACCCTAAGCTCGTGTACATATTTGTACAGGTCATATCTGGTTGTAGGCCACAGAAGAGTCTCATGATAGTCACGCATTCAGCAGCTGGCCAACAAAGTTGTACGTGCTGGCCTTGGCTAAGAGAGATGCTAAGGATGGACACAGACAGGGCAGAAGGCCACTGGTTAGGCACACATGGAGATGAGCTACACATGACTCAGATCTTAGGACCTGTTTGTGAGGATCATGTGTTGAGAGGGCAAACTCAGCACACTAGGCCTTGCAGATATCAGCAAAGAGGAGATAGAATCAGCTTTCAGTTTGTGGTACAGTCAATGAGCAAGAAAATTTAGGTGCTGTGTTTAGGCTGCGGATTTGTCTCAGGAGCACCTTGCGTGTGAGCAAGCTGAGCACCAAACAGGACATGGTCGTTTGGAGAGAAGCTGCAGTCTTCACTACTATGACAGGACAAAGTAAATAAAGGCACACAAGAAGCAGCCTCAACGTTCACAAGTGGAAACACCACCGTGTAAATGGACATAGAACATATCACAAGCTCCAGTTACAAGCATTTCTTTATCATTTCCCCAGAGATCAAAGGCACACACTTACAGTTCCTTCTCCTGTATTCCAGCATAACTGGTATCTGCTTCAATGCTTCTCTGATTCAGAAGCAAACCCTGGCACAAAACATAAAACTGAACAAGAAGAGACAATGCTAAAGCAGAGCCTCTGTTCACTCTTTTCCAAAGAGCATAACTTCAGTCCTTTCACACACCTACTATTTCCACAATCTTGGCTTTCTTAGTGACCATTCTTAAAAATAAGAAAGCAAGGAACAACTTTTATGTCCCAAGCCAATTCGTCCCACAGATTCCCTTCTGTCTCATTTCCAGTCCCTATATAGCTCAGGCAAACACTATTGACCACAGACAAATGTCCAGCCCTGAATGTGACAGGATAAAGGAAAGGGAATTAAGATTTATAAATTCCAGTTGACAGCTCCAGACACTTTTTTTTTTTTTTTTTTTTTTTTACAGGATTTGTCTCCCACCGGGGATAAGGTTTGAAATCTGTGATGGTGTTTGATAACTTTCCATATTTCTGATAAAAATAACCTTCCATGAACAAGTAGGATAACCAAGCACATTACCTTCTATTTTTTTAATTATTTCTTTTATGAAACACCCCACTGGCTTATTGGAGCTATCAGAGTACCCATTCTTCATTCTCAAGATTAGTGTGTGTAGAACTGTTCTTTTTTTTTTCCTTAAAAAAAAGTAATAGAACAGTATATGTAGTATTTTATACAGTCTAAGTACAAATATGACTACTCAAGAAATGAAAGGCTACATTCACACTGAGGTAACAGATAACCCTCAAGACCACTAGATTATGAAACCATTAGAGGAGAGAAAAATGCAAAGAGACTTCTGAATCAAATATTTTGAGTTAGAGCTGTGAAAAGATAATCTAGCTCTTTCTAAATACCATCTGCTTGTTGAGTGTACTTGCATATTTTCAATTGCTTTATTCCACAAACAGCTAGTTATTTTCCTCAAATGTCCCTTGGTGTGAAGATAACATAATAAGCCGCTTCCATTTTGGGGTTACTGTTTGTGGGCCACGCAGCGATATTAGGATTAGCAAACTTCTCCAGAGTCTGAATGGAGCAAACAAAACAGTTCAGCAAAACTTTAAAAATTAGTGAAAAATATGCTCTCCCCTGTGAGAGGAGCACTAAAGGGGAAATTACAATAATAATAATAATTTAGACATTATATCTCTCATCATGTATACTTCCAATTTCATATTTTTCTCCCGTGCCTACAGTTTCTATTTTTTGATAATTACAAAGAGCTGGCACTGCATGTGTTCTGATATGAATAGTAACATTAAAAGTTCCTTAGTAAAGCAGTACTTTATTTACTAACTTTTAAAATACTTTTATAGTTTTCTCCTCCATTTTAAGATTACATTATTGATGTAAACTGAGAAGTTATCAAAAATTATATACAGAGGCATTATTTGCAGCTCTAAAGTGCAATTTGACTTGGACTGTGCCTTAGTAGGCAAGGATTCATTTGCATTCTATAAAACATACCATGCACAGTATGGCCTCAAAATTACAGTGCTTAAGTATGACCTCCTGAGTGACTGCATGCAGTAGCATGATTGTCCACAAGAACCCCAGAGAACTGAGGATCTGTCTGCACAGTGTGAGCTACAAATTATGTCCTACATTAGCCACTTTTACATAGACACCGTTCCCCCTCTTCTGTCCCACCAACAATAACACGAAAATATTAAGGAGACAAGATTGTATTTTTTCTCTGCCTTCCACCTTCTGTGTTGGCATTTTTTTTTCCCTAGGGGAGTGGATAAGAGAGTCCTACAGATAGCATGTTGCTTATGAATTATGGGTCAGACATATCTAAGATTTACATTTTGAAACGCTTACTTAAAAAACAAAACAAAACAACCACCCTTGGAAAGTCCCGTTAAAACCCACTGAAGTAAGTAGCTACTACTGAGGAGTATCTTAGTGACATTATTGAGAGTCTACTTACTGATGAACTAACCATATCTGCTTAAGTCAAAACTACATAGTTTAAGAATACAGTCATGAGACCTGAAACAATTCCTATAAGAAACTGTTTCTACAATGAAAGCACTTGCAAAGCTTGAAAATGATAGAAAGTTTCCTGCCCTCACGAAATGAATATATTTACATATATCAATGCAAACATGTAATATGGTAATTTCATTGTGTATAGAACATAACTACTGATGAACAGTGTAGTCAGTTGGAACACACTGTAGATGAATGATGATGAGGCTAGAAGATATGGAATACGTCTTTGTGCTGGTGTATAATCAGCTTGATCAAGTTACATTAACACATTGGTGCTGCTTTGGACTCAGTGATATTAGCAGGAGAAAAATATTTAAAAATTATCCCTATTCTTATGTTCTCCAGTTGTGTTAATCCATTCACTCTTCTGTTAGAAGCTAATGTATGAGGACATTCTTTAGTTAATGTACTGGGATAGATTCCTCTGTCATAATAAGACAAGAATAAGCTGTTTCAGACTAAAGAGATTTAGATTGGATATAAGAAAAAGTGTTTTTTTGTTTGTTTGTTTTTAATGATAAGGGTTGTGAGCCACAGGAATCAGTTGCCCAGAGATGACCCATCCCTGGAGACATCTAAGGTCACGCTGGATGGGGGCTCTAAGGAACCTGATCTAGCTGTGCATGTCCCTGTTCGTCACAGGGGAGTTTGATTAGCTGATTTTTAATCCTCCCTTCCAACTCTAATGATTTTGTAAGACTATGAAGTTAATTTATTTTTATATCATTTCAAAAATGACCTTTGGAAAGACAAGATTTGCTTAGATTTTAGTTGGTTGGGGTGGGTTTTTTTGTTTTGTTTTGTTTTTGTTTTTGTTTTTTGTCTCTTCATGCCCCTTTATCATTTTATCCTTTGAGTTATTTATATCATGCTGGCAAATGTTGGAAATGGGGCCCAATATATTAAGGACAGATAAAAGTCAATAAAAACACTAGGAAGTCTTCAGATTCCCCTCATAAATCAAAAAAGACACTGATCATTTAAATACATATTGATATTCCCCTCCAATCCCCCAAAAAACCCAAAACCTCACTCTCTTTAGTCGTGCAACACGTTTTCAGGCAGATAGTAACATCTGATAAAACAAAGAACAGCTCAGCACCAAACACATCTTGAAATTCTCATAGAAGAAGATATCAAAAGATATCTCCTTAGAGATCCATTATCTCTGACATCTAAGATTCCCAAAAAAGTGAGATTCCATAGCTAGTTTTCCACTACTCGGGAATGCAGTGGAAATACACTATGTTTGGGTCATCCACTTCGTTTGGGCTTTCCTTTTCTGTTTTTGGTTTTGTTTTTTGTTTTGTTTTGTTTTGTTTGAGCTGTACAGAGCTGTTCAGCTTTGTCAGTGCTGACCAAGAAGGACCCTATCAAACTGTTGAACTCTCACAGTCAATTACTTGTCTCCAGTGAGCAATCTGAGACACTCTTCATCTGAGGGACGGGATTTCACAAGCAGCCTATTTCAGCCTTGGCATAACTCTGTGCCCTGTAAATTTAATAAGACTTTTTTATTACAAAAGAAATGGGCACAAAGTCAGACTAAGGTTGAAAGCTTTTGAAAAATTTTATTCATTGTGTCACCCCTCTTCCATTAGGCTTTGAGTTAGAACCTCACCTTGTGTACACAAAAATAGCTTCATTGCTTTAAAGAGAGCTGTACTAATTTACACAGCAGAGGTCCTCTCGGCTTCTGTCTGAAAAACAGTTAGTTCTTTGACCCACCCTCTAGTGTCAAAATAAAATGTAATTGCTTCAAAGCTATGAAATGTTGCCTTTGGTCATCAGGAATCTGCTGAGACCAAGCCTGATGCTGACCTGCACAGCATGAATGTGTCTGAGCAGCTTCAACTATGCATGATCTGACAGAAATCATAGAATCACAGAATTGTAGGGGTTGGAAGGGACCTCCAGAAATCATCGAGTCCAACCCCCCTGCCAAAGCAGGTTCCCTACAGCAGGTCGCACAGGTAGGTGTTGCGGCGGGTCTTGAACATCTTCAGAGAAGGAGACTCCACCACCTCCGCTGGCAGCCTGTTCCAGTGCTCCGTCACCTCACTGTAAAGAAGCTCTTGTGCGGACCCTGGGCTGGCTTTGAAGGAATGGAAAAAAAACCAACCTGATAGCCACATTAGTGCAGGATTCTCAGTAGGGTTTGTTAGTGTGCTGAAACAGCTGCCTGCACTCACAATGAGACGGCCAAACTTTGCAGGCTATATGGCACTGCACCGTGCAATACACACATTTGATAGCAACAGTAAGGAATTCTGTTACTCAGAGCTGGCCCTCTGCAATCTGTCTTTACTGCTCTTAAGTGGATAGGACTATACTATGCAGCTGCTCATCTACGATATGTCACGTTCTTAAAATAAACTTATAATCACTTCACCTCAACAACATAGCTCTTGTAACAAGGGACCCAAAGCACTGAAACAAATGAGAAGTAACACCTTGCTTTATGTTTAAAATATTAAAAAAAAAAAAAAAAAAAAAAAAAAAAAAAGGAAGAAAAGAAAAAGGTTTTCCAACCATTCTGCAAAACTGCTATGGTTAAAGCAAGGCTGAATAATAGCTGTGATTCTCAGCAGTTATCTTTTACGGAGAAAAGAACTGAATAGGAAAACCAAGGGACTGCTTCATAAGTATGTTTGGCTATTGCATTCCTCAAAGTGCCCCAAACCTGTTGATACAAAAGCATTCAGACTTAAGAATCAATGGTAACAAGGGACTGAAACCAGTACTAGGAAACCTAATACCTTAGTGGATTTGTGGCTAGGCAATTTACTCACATTTTCACAGAAAGTTTGCATTGGAACAAGAAACTCAAGAGAGATCTTGAGAACTAAAGCTAACACCCTTTTCCCCGGGACAATCCTTGTTGTCTCTGCATAGCTCGAGGGAAATATCTAAGAAAAAACAGAAACACCTCAGTGCATTACTTACTACTCTCTAAAGCGATTCCATGTTCTTGTCAGCCAGCATATCTTTCTTCCTGAAAATCAGTCTCTCATCATCTAAACCAGCCCTGGAGCTCTCTGCATAGATTGTCGACTCTCTGCTTTGCCTTTGAAGATAAGACAGAATCTAACTGTCTAAATTTCCTAATGTGCTAAGCCAGGGCTGGTTTATATTTCCTTCTATACGCTGCTCCCCGTCTTTATGTTATTACTGCTGTTATATGAAAATATTTTTAAGACTGATCTAACACTTACTGAAGTCCACGGAATGAGCCACTGATTTGACTAAAAACTAGATACAATATACAGCAGACAGCTCCAGTATCAATTTAATTTAATTTTGTATAAATTTAAGCTATTTTAAATTACTTAAGTATTAGGACTAAATGTACTGCAAGCCAGTTCATGCTATGTAATAACACAGGACGGTTCACAGACTTTACCCCCTTCCCATCCACCTAGCATCAATGAGTTAACTATGACATTGGGAGCAAAGTGTTCGTGTCAAAGGAGCAGTGCCCTCAGTCTCACTGTCCCTTAAGAAGGCAAGACTCATTAGCCTGTGCTCTGTGCCTCACTAATGTGCCATTACCTGGGATACTCCTATGCCTTTGTAGCAGCCTATAAAACCAGAAATGGTCTATGGAGCTAACAGACATGAGTCGTTTCCCTCATCCCCATTAGAATTCAGGGTCTCAGTCAATCCCCTTTGTTAATCACTGACAAAAAGGTGGGAACTGGTGCATAGCTGGTCGGTTAGCTCTGGTCATTATAGCAGCAAAGCAGCTGAACAGCCTTGAAGCAAAACTGCTTGTTTGAATGCCAGTACTTCTTTCTACACCCATGCAGCAAGTCCTGTTGTGGACAAATCAAGTCCCTTTGTGCCTAAGAAATTCATATTTTAAGATATTAACTATTTGTAAGGTGTCATTTATATGTGCTTGTACGTTTGTACATGTATGACAATAAATGCTTTCATGAAGTAAATAAGTGATTACATACTACTGTTTTATGGAAAAATTTGAAAAAAGAGACTCAGCCAATTTTTCTTGGTTTCCCCTAATTTCCAATGAAACAGCTTTTATACTGGCAATAAATTTCAGTTTTTCATTTCAAGCTTTAAACGTAACCAATATTTATTAATTTTACTAATGTTACTTATACCTCAGACATATTTCTCTATCACATAACAAGCCATTAATCTGCTGTTAGAAGACTTATTTAATTTGTAGGAAACATGCTTTCAATCCACAATTTTGCTCAGACAGTGAGTGATGGGGAAAAGAGTGAGGAAGAAGGCCAATAGTCTCTTTAAAAACCAGCCTTATTCATTACTCTGAGAAGCATTTAGAAATTCATCAGTTGTCACTCCTCTCCAAAAACTAGGGTGATCATTTGTCATCTGTATCACCTGAGAAACTGAACATATGGAATTTGTCAACATTTACTAACTGACTGTGCTGCTGACTGCACTGTTGATCCAATTCAAACGTCTTCATTCTTTTGGCTGGCTAGCCCTGTACCTTTCAAGGATGACTAGCTATTATCTCAGAAGATCCAGTTCTCCCTTTTGAGTGGCAACTTCTAACGTTTTAGACTTCAGTGAACTGGAGAGTTCAGCTCAGAAAGCATACAGTTTCCCCTCGTGTCACTGGGTACCCTCAACATTTTTATCCATGCTTCTCTTGGGAATCTATTCAGCCTCAACAAGACCTCCTACTCTATCTTCTGTTGCACATTTCATTGTGTAATTTTACTCTGTCAAGTCTCTTTTTCTTGTTATTGTGTTCCTGTGAAGGACATATAATGTCATCTGTGCACAGAAAGATGTACATTTTAAAATCTATTTCAAGTTTAACTTACTTCATTGTACAAATCTACTAGCTCATCTTTGTTCAGCCAAAACATTTTCCAAGCTTTCTAATTCTGCTCCTCTAAGAGAACAAATTACTACAAAGAATGGCCATGTTGCTTATTTCCTGCAATATTTTCACCCCATCCTGCAGTTCTACCTTTTTTCAAATTCTCTTTTTTTTTTTTTTTCCCCCTGCCACTATATTACTACCAATATGGGAAAGTTATGGGACTACTAACAGTCCTGTGTCTCTTTTCTGGTCTCCTTGTTCACACACTCTTCTCATCTTCAGATGGGTGAACTTTAATTATTCAGTGGTACAACGGTTCAGTAGACACTGAAAAATTAAGGAGATCAGATTGGCATCATTTCAAATTGAATATTGTTGTCTAACTTTTAAAAGTATTTGAAGATCATATGTATAAATTTAATCTTATCTAATGCTACACTCCACCAAGAGCTTTGGTGAAATAAGTCTGATGTTTCTTTGTGCCCTTCTAAGATGCTGCTGCTCCTAGCTTTTCAGCAACTTCTTCCCACAAATATTTTTGTGACTGGTGGTAATTAGTATCACTTGTTCCTCATCCACCTTTGAGACATCCTCTCTTGTTGGAGAGAAAGAGAGTTTGAATTATGATGCCAGACTGTGGAGAGACTGAACTGCAGTACGAGGCTTCTATAAAATCTTCCAGAGACAAAAGCCTCTCTAAAGAGAAAGAGTTGTACATTCTTAAAACCTACAGTACAATGAAATTCAGACCTCATCTGCTGAGGTTCAGACTAGCTTTCCTTACAAGCTCGAGACAAATGCTGCAGGCTTTCTCTAGACAGCCAAGGTGCTTTTTGCTCTTTTTAGTCACAGGCATGTCTCAGGGGTCATTGTTTAATTTCTGCTTTCTGTCTTGCAAGTTTTCTGCATGTTTATAAAGAATAGCATAAGTATAATAGCATGTCTGAAAAGCTAGCCCAGAGCAAGATGAAATGACAGACTATATTAACCAAGATATAATAACCAAGCTATTTCACCCTATTTGCTAGCAAAGCAAGTTAGCGTGGGCAGAACAACCTTTCAATGTAGAGTCTTTGCAGTTAATCTTGGAACTACTGAGGAAGAGGCTATAGAGGAAGATGGCCACCAGACTGAATAAACAAAAATAAACAGGAAATCATACAGACTTCTGGAACAAGGAGAGAATTAGCTTGAAATTGAAAGGGAACATACCCATCTGTAACATGGAGAAAGATGCTGGAATGGAGAGAGAGGAGTCAAAACTTGCTCTGACTGCATATGCAAAGACACATACAGAAAAAAAAACGTAGTCCAAGGAAAACTTCAGTTAGAATTCTTTAGAGTTATTTCAGTAGTATGTTTAGAAATCAAGAGGTTTCAACTAACCCTTTGGAAGTGTCTGTTATTGAAGTTTGTTTGTTGTATGGCTGATGTTGGTCCTGGAGGTTATAATTCAGTGATTCTCAGTTAATTACATGTCATTAATAAATCAATAAATCATTTCAAATATAATTTGATTTAAACTATGTGAACCATGTAGAATATTTTTCCTAAGGCAAGTCTGATCCTTAAAAATCAAGAGTACTGCCATTATTTGGTGGGGGTTGGGGTACAGCCAAGCTATTTTTGAATCATTTAAAGCAAGGACTTGATGAGGTTCCAGAAGAACTCGATCACTTCTTATGAACACCATCTCCCTCTATGTACCACAAAGGTCTCAGAACAACTGCCTCCTGCACAGCCCTTCTCTTGGTTTCAGCCAAGTCCTTCTTTACAATAACCTGTAACCACCATATACTGATCTGCAGCTGTTCCACAACTATTTTGCTGTAATCAAATATCTTTCAATCCAATATCTTTCAATACAAATAAAACCCAATCAGAATCCAAATTAAACAAACTGCTGAACATACGGTTAGCTGAACAACAAACAAATATTCCCTGCTTTCATCATGTTCCATTTTTCCAAGATGGCAATTGTTTCACAGAAGGATAGACAACTTATGTTTACCTGCCTTCTTATGAGGATACTAAATTAAAAAGTGTAAATAAATACATACAAAAAACAAGTGGCTGGACTGTCTTAATTAAGAAATAATTTCGTATCAGTTAGCAAGATTCCTCTTAACACATCTAATTAGAGCATGACTATACAGGGTTTTGTTACGGCAGCAACTGTTCATTTTATCCCATAGTCTGTAGAAAATCTTATCCTTTTCTGTAAGGGTGCCCTTAGGAGGCAGAGGAAGATTTTGCTGACAAGAAACTGAAGTAAAGAGAACCTAAGTGGTTACACTTAGACAAAACATCTGCAGAACAGAGGGGACTTGAAAACAGTACTTCTAAATTCCGGACCATGGTCCTGAACACTGAACCACTCTTCCCCTGGGACAGAAAAGCTTTCAACAAGAAAGCAAGAAGCCTACAGGATTTAGCAGGTCATTCGGTTACCTGGAAATTGTGCCTTTCTGTGTCCACTGTAGCTATAGCTACAGTCTCAAAGGCAGGCTGCTACTTAACCATCCCCAACAATCGTGAAATGACGCTGCAAATCAGCCAGGGAAGGAATGATACAGCCTCACTAGTTCTTGTTTTATCTCCTGACTACAAGAGGACAGCAAGCAGAGATTTACTGGTGCAGCCAAATGACCCTGCTGTTGCACTATGTGAGGACTCCTGTGCTTGTTCCATCCCCTGGGTCACACTGACTCTCACAGTGCCACAGGAGGACACTGATGCTGAAAGAGGAGACCACCTCCTCAGCTGACATGTGATTCACAAAGCTGAAGAGGAGCTGTGCTAAAAGAGCAGGCCAGAGGTTTTCCCCTTGAAGTCCACCACTGTTCTGAAAGCACAAGCAAAGGGCAGCTGGACAAGAGATGGGCTCTTTGACACAACAAGAAATTATAAGTATTTTAAGCCGTAAACAAGAAGATGAAAGTGAAAATAATAGGAAGATGACAAGAGAAGGCAGGAAGAAGGTGCAGAAGTCAGGGTATAGAACTGCAGGGGGACGGTGTGAGCCAGGGGAAACAGGGAGGACAAAGGAACACAGCCCCGAGAACCTTTAGCAAGGCAGCAAAATAACAGATATGGGAAAAGAAAAACAAAGACCCACAGCATCAGAGAGGAATGGAGCAAACTGCAAGAAGGAATGACATAACATAAGACAGGAAAAAAAAAAGTATAAGCAAAAGGGAAAAAAGATTTAAAAGAAAAAGTGAGAAAAGCAACACGATGCATGTTCTGCAAAAAAGCTGTTAAGGTAAGGTACAGTAGGTTTAATCTTACTCCTTTTCCTGTGAGGTACACTGCTTTAAATAACAACCTGCATTGCTCTAGAGGGCATATTCATTTTTCAGATTTTTACATAGAATCTTTTTATTTACCCCACTTCAGCATCTTTACAAAGCAATGAATTCTTCATTCAAGAAATCCTGGAGGAAAACAAGAGGTATTATTTAAGGAGGAAAACAAAAAGAAGAATGCCGCCAAAAATGTAGATTGCACCAATTTATTCTACTTCAGAATCTTTTCTGAAGGACATTAAAGGAGCTTGAGTCTCATAGAATGCCTCCCTCACACTCTCTAAAAATCAGGCCATTCTGAAGTGCCAAGGTGGCATACAAAAGCTGAGACATGCAACTTCGGCAGTCATGCCTGGAACCCCCAAACCACCAAAGGTCACCTCTCTGCTGAGACATGGACACGAGGGCCAGCAGCTCACAATGCCCAGAACAGAGTCCATCTCAAGAGCGCTGTCAGCCTCCTACTTAGATATGCCTGTTGGGAATTATTAATTATTAATTAATGATTGTCTTCTGCCAGTATCAAATTTGGATGGACAGCTACAAACATGTGAAGTTTAATTATGTTTCTAAAGCTGTAAGCACACCCAGAGGCTTAAGGAATGGTGATGTGTTTCAATAAGTACTAGCACAGGTAAAATAAACAAACATTACTTGGTTGAATGGAATGGGGAGCAATCTCCAGAACTTACATTAACAACTCCTTTCTTTTCCTTACAACCAAAAAGCAGCTCTACAGAAAACCTCTCTCAAACATGAGTATAAAGGAGGAGAGAGCTTTTGGGAGGTCACTAACTCCAGCTTTCAACCTCACTTGTTGCAGAAATAAAAATCAAGTTGAACTGAAGAAGAAAAATAATCACGACTCTCACTGTACACACACAACCATCATGTCCTGCAACAAACATGCACAGTACTAATTTGCAATCCAATTTGGCACAGATCTTGGGAAATCATTTGCTTACTGTCTTTCCTTTGGTATAATACCAGTGGCAAGTTCACAGTTTTACTATTTACATTTTCAACAATATAAGAACCAATAATGGGGTCTCAAAATGTAACTGCTCGAGGACTAATGACCCCATATATTACCCGCGTTTTATCTCCATTCTTGTTCAGACATTAAGACAGTACCTCATTTTTTCTCTAGAGTTTCCCCAGTATTCTCCTTTGTAGTTAATATCCCTGTTTCTTACCTCCTGACAGACACTTCAAGTTAGGCTTTTTCCCTGCAAATCAGCTAGTTGTTAGAAAGAAATGTAGTTGTGTTGTTACTGTAGGGAAATAAGACCAGATGGATGTAACATTCCTTTGTCTGGTCTTTTCTAATCCAGTTTGCAAAAGCTCCCAAAGCCTTCAGCCTTTCTCACCACTGAGCTCCTGAGCATTTCTGAGCGTCTCTGGCACCCCGTGCCCTTTTACCACTTTGTAGAGAGCAATTCTTTTTCTGCAGTTGTTGCAGTTTTAATCTGTGTATTACTGCAATACATTGTATTTGAGAATAAAAGTTTTCAGTAGGGTAGAAGCAATTCTATTTTCTTTACTTATTTGAGGTGGTTTGGGCTTTTGCAACCCTGACCAGTGGGCAAAGTACCCAGACCTGTTAACAAGTCAGAGCTTTGCTAAATCTCAGATACATATATAGATCCAATGAAGATTCAGGCGACTCACATTTTACTTGTCCATCATTCATTGTCTCATCATGCATATTGTAGCCAATTATCTTAAAATTACAGGCATCTCAGAAGTTGTTAATGTATGACTAAAGACACTGTAGGACTGAAAACAGTCTGTGGCGACAGCTATGTTTCTTCTGCTATTTTTTACACTACAGACAGAGCAGCTGCCTTTGACAATGGAAGCTGTTACAATAATTCTGGTCTAATTTAAGAAACATTTAATCCCATTCCAACAGCTATATCAGATGTGCCTCTACAGACATCTCTGTCTGCAGAGAGTTCCACAGTATTGGGTTCCATTGTAAATAATATATTCCCAAAAGCACTCCTCTCCCAAAACAATGCGTGGGATTAGTTAGCCTCACTCTTCTGCATTATTGAAGCCTAAAGATACATCATGGAAGGGAAAAAAAAAAAAAAAAAAGTACATTCAGGACTGATAAATTTGCTGCTCTTGGTGCAATTCAGTATCTCACAAATATTTTTACTTTTAACACAAGGGATAGAAAAGCTCTTATATCAAACAAACGCATTCTGAACTTATGCTGTTACTGAATCTTCCAGTATAAGCAAGCCATATGGTTTGTGTTCTGGGAATCTCATTCTTGGCTCAATTATACACTAATTTAAAATGCTATTCAATAGACAGTAGGCACAGTGCTTTGTTTATTAAGTGCAACCTCCAGAAGCATGTAGCAACATTAATGCATAATATTCCAATAAGTATTCTTTTTTGTAGCAGAATAGTCACAAGGGAACTTCAGTCCATGCTGATAGCAGAACCAAGGAGAGAAAATAATCTAATTTTGATGGAAAAAGAAAAATAATAATTTCCATTTGCTGGGCATTCCTCTTTATATGTTGCATAGCACCATAGCATCACATATTTTTCCTCTTCCTATAAAGAAGTAGCTATTCATTTAACATTAACCTAAAAGAAAATAGCACTCCTATAAGCTGTTCTCAGATAATACCTTCTAGCAAAACACTGAATTAGAGGGCCTTTACCACTCAATTTTTCTAAAGAAATAATGTTAGAACTAGATTCAATTCTTCAAGTATACTACAAGAGCCACCCTGCAACATACAGTGTGTAGGCAAACTGTATTCACAAAGGAATATTATTCACTTTCCAAGCACAAACATCTCTAACAGCTGCTACTAAATATAGTTTACTTTACTGATACTAGGAAGTCACCTTCAGACCTCAGTAACAGAATAGTGAATCTACATTATAAACCTCATTGATGTCCGGAAAAATCTACCTATTAGTGGATTTCCTTCCTACCTCTCCTTTCCCCTTTCTCTCACTCATTTATCTTGTTTCCACATCTGAAGAGAAACTCATTCTGACCTTGCTTACATCTACGAAACTTGATCAATACCTGACAGAAAAATATGATTCAAAAGTTTAACGCAGCCTTATCATTATATAATTAGCTTTATTTACTTAAATTACTTAAATTATTTTACTTAAACATCTTAGCAACTTCACTTTCGCAGTTTTATCAGGCAAGAAGTACCCCAAAACCCCACAACCAACAAAACATTTGATGAATTATGTCCTACAATGAAAATAAATGCACTGATACAAAAAGTAACCATACAACCTTTGCAATAAAGAGTTACATCACCAGATCCTTCACAACTTATTTCAGAGGGGCCAACCTTTTTAAGAATAAATGCCATTTATTTCTATGCTAACTCAATCCTCTTCAATAAATATGATTACGTTGCTAAGCCTTTAAACTACTTTCTATACACAATGTTGACTGCAAGTCACCAGTTCAGAACTTATTTCCTCAATCTTGCACACTGGATTTGAATAGGTTAATAAAGGTTAAAGAGTGTAGCATCACTGCTATATCATAGTGCTAAGACCAGGTGTTTAGTTGCGCTGAGGAAATACAAAGATGCAAGGGTTGCAGCTAAGCCAGTGCATAAATTTGATGGGTACTGGTGTGACTCTTAACAGTCAGACAGCTGACCTGAGGAGGAACATCTACAGTGGTTACTGCATAGTGGTGTTCTGCTTGGAAATAGAGACTACACCGACATTACCATATATACTAATGTGCTTTGGACTACTCCAGGGCAGTAAGGGCAAATGCCAAAGAAGGTTCTATATCCATAATATTAAACTCCTTCTTCTATAAGAGTGGCCACTTAAAAAAAAAAGAAAGCTATTGGGAATATACTTAGAATGTATTAAATCCCAAACAAGCCTAGAAACTATTTGGAATTATGCTAGTTGACATAGTTCAGAACAATGCTAGAAACAAGCAAAAAAAACTAGTGACTAAGAAGTGTGGTTGACTGGATTCCAATGTCCAATTTTTTTATTTTATTTTTATTTTTATTTTTTTTTGCATTATTTCATATTTGAGCTAGTGTTCAAATAACCATGAGGCCTTCTATTGGTAACTCTATCCCTTACTTATCATACTGAGAGGCCTTTTCTCCCTTTTTCCACTTTAGACAGTAGAACTGAATTTATTGGTATTGGATTTGGTAAAAGGCAAACAGTTGACATAATTTGTGTGACATAAATGATCAATTCCCACATCCAACACATGCATGTTTTTACTGACATGAAGCATTTCCCAGCACCAGGGACACATACAGATGCTTGTCTCCAGCCTTCATGCTGTCTGTCACATCTGCTGCCACTAGACAGGATTTCCCCTACATACTGTTGACACCACTTCCATCAGATGCTGGGGGATGAAACTAAATAATGAAACTCAGAATTTTTATAATCTAGAGATGTTTACATGATCTATCTGTACCCTGGAGCTGCAATTTATGAAAAAAAAAAAAAAAAAAAAAAAAAAATGCATCTGAAGAGAGTTACAGGATTGAATATATAAAGGCAGATTTCTTTCTCCAGTATGCAGTTGCTATCAAAATCTTCATGCAGCTTCAGGCTAAGTAGGTCAAGACATTCCAGAAAAAGCCAGAAGAACTGCTTTTTGAATGATTTATTTTCAGCATACGACATTTTTCATCAGTAAGAGACCAGGGAAAGTTTTTCAGGAATTACTTATAAGAAAATTCTTCCTTCTGTGTTATCTTCCTCTTTCATAAGCATTAGGTGAACTCTAGAAGCATCTCCCCCTCTTACAGAGAAAAATCTATCTAATCTCAACATAAACACGCAAGTAAGCCATTGGAGAGTAGAGTTGAAAGCTATGGATATGTGGAAAAATATGGATTTTTGTGCTGCTGGAAAAGTTGAAAATCACTACTGACATCAAGAGAGTCTGAGCTAGACAAGCATCAGTACTGGAGAGCTTGTGAGCCCACAGTGTTGAGCACAGGAGAAATTTTGAAACTTACTGCATCATCCCATATCTCATAACTCCACGGTTTAACAACCTGGTAGATAAATGGAAATCCAGCATAACATCCACTGACCACTTCCAGAGTGTGGTTGACAGGTTACAGCAGAAATAGTATTTTCTGCTGTACAGTTTCAAAACGAAGCAGCTTTACTCCCCAAAGCCAGCTTTAGCCTACAGAAATGCTCAGACATCCTACTGTAAGAGGCTGGTAGCACTTCGGTGGTGAAATAGGCTGAACAGGATTTAAGAACTTTTCCTCTCTTCTTGATAAAACTTGGAGACAGATGGAATCTTTACCTGCAGGATTTTATCTTCAGCATGATTTTATCTTGGGAGAAACTCCAAATCCTTGGTTGACACAAAGACTAACTAACTAATATTGGAAATTCTCCAGGAGGAAAATACGTTTCCCCGTTCAGCTTATTATTCAAACTGCTTATGATATTTTACTTGCTGCTTTGGTTAGTTTCTGTTTTTGCATGCTCCAGATGGATGCATTGTTCTAACCAATAGTTGTCTATATGTGCCTTGTTAAGTGCTCTCCTCCACAGTTGCTTATCTACCCTTACTATGATTTCATTTGTCCATTTGTTTTTGTTATTTTTAAACACTGCTATTCTAGTATTTCAAGATAGGTCCTAAGAAGTTTCCCAAGGCTTTTGCTTCTGTAACATTCACTTATTATTAGCTCCAAAGTAAAACCCATCATTTTATGTAAGGGTGATTGAAGCTGTAGCGAGTTGATCAGCTGATTTAGAAATGGAGATTCATTTTCTATCTGTCAATATAATCTGTATGCAATGAATCATGAATCTAATAATTATCAAATGCAGCATGTTTTTAAAAGTTTTTGTAACATCAGTTGTTCCTACCAATGATACCTGATAAAAACAATAGGCAACAGAAGTCACAAGGTTTGGGAAAGTGGGAAACAAATCTTGTCAAATGGTTTATGACATTAAAAAACACATGCATGAAAACATTTAGACAACACACTGATAAAACAATTTTCTTTTTTCCCCACTTCTGCTTTAAAAGACTTGATATATTTGATAAAACATGGTCAAAGAAAGCCTTTATCAAAACATGAACAGGCGTGCTACCTGAGAGCTGACAGTGAATGCTCTTAAATGGAAATGTCACCTTAGAGTGAACTGCAGAAAAATCAACCAACAGCAGAAAATAGTTTTCAATGTGCTGTGCAGCCTACAGCTTTGTTTTTCTGCAAGTTTTCCATGTACAGAATTACATATTTCCTAAATTGTCATTCTTTTCAGAGACATTTTTAATCTGATGTAAATCTTTGCAGTTTCATCAATTTCAGAGCAACTATTTAAGTTTACACAAAAATGGCATTATGATCAGCAAGATTTATTAGTGTTATTTTCACTGCATTCCGCTTCCCCTAATACCTACTTCACAAATCATTCTGATGAGTTAGAGAGTAATTAAACACAAGATCCACTGTAACCATAGGGTAACACTTCCAAACCACAAACATATCTTAGAACTTCTGACATCTTCTTTCAAGTCTCTCAAAGGGCTTCTACAAGATTATAAAAGCATGGACATGTGGTGTAAGAAGGTACTACAGCACACTTGATATACATGGCACTATTCTGCTAAAGATTCGTGTTCTCTATAGTAAATAAAAGAAGCCACAAAAATTGTTATATTTTAACTTTGTCCAGAATATGGAAATTACGAAATTTTGCTCAAATGAAATTATACTCAAAACAGCACTGATGTCTTATTTTGTCTGCAGTTCTCCATAACTGCAAATTGTGTAAGACACTAACATAAACTTTCAAAAAATGAGAGAAAACAAGCATTACATAAGAGAGCATTTCTTCTACAACAAAGAGCAGCAAAATTTTGTATGTTGTAACAGCTCTAAAGTTAAGCTTTTACCTGCTGAGAGGATACAGCCCCTCCCCATCTCTGTAAAGGTCTCCAGACTCAGCTGCCTGAACTGTTTCAGAATGCTCTTCCTACACTGGTGCAACATACACTTTTATCAATACAATGAGTGAGAACAGCAGGTAATACCAAAATTCTATTGAGCATGATGTTTAGATGGGCAACAGTGTTTACTGTGAATTATTTAAAATCCTAAAGATGTAAGTTAGCAGGTAGAAGAAGAGGAGAAAGCTCTAAAACTCCAGACACTTGTTCTGAAAGTATTGGAAAAGAACACTGCAGAACTGCATCAGCATGACACTCTCCTCTATGCATGCTTATTTCTGGGCTTTTTAAAAGCACTGTTGATGTACTCAAATTGGGTGGAAAAACAAAAACAGTTTAACAGTTCACTGCTGTGGTGGAACTTGTTGCAGTTGCTGTGAATTTAACTTAAAAACGAGCCTATTTATTCACTTCCATATCCCATGAATGTGCAGAGTTCAGCCTCATGAATTTGTCAGGCATGAGTCTGCTGCAGCTTCGGGGAATATTAGAGGAATGAATCAGCATAGGGTGCTTTTCTGGATCTTTAAATATAGTAAGAAGTGCTCAAAACTGCCCTGTTAAGAATGGTTTCAAGTAGTACAGAGGTAACATGGAGGAAAATGATCATTTTTTCCTCCTTCTTCTCCATTATACATGTACTTCAGCAATGTGGGTAACAAGCTAAATGATGCTGACCTTTATCAGAGACAAGGTATAACCAGAGAATGGAAAGTAACATTGCTGCATGCCACATTGTCCATTTGCCACTGCAGTTTCTAGGCTTCTTGATTCTGCATAACCACTCTAATGAGCACATCAACTCAACACACTTACTCACAAATCCCTTTTGAATCACCTTATAAACTTCAATTGCAGGAGTGAGCATAAATGCCAATCTCAGATCTGCAGCTACTTTAACAAGCAGGAAGTGATACACATTTTAATTTGCAACAGCCTCAACCATGGCTCATCAAAATAACAGTCTTCTAATTGTATTCCATGCCATCATGGCATTTTAACCCTCTAGGACTCCATTGTCATGTCATGAAAAAACATTAAGCATAATTCACAAATGTCATTTGTAATGAGTGGGACCTAAATACAATAAAGCTGAAAGATGCCTAGCTCATTTAAGAGTCATACAATTTGCTCACAAGCGAGGGGTGAAACTGAAGGCTTGTATCTTTTGATCACTTCTTCAAAAGAGTTCTTCTACTTTTAAAATGCATGCCAGAGATTGCAGGAAGCAGTCACAGAAAGGAACACATACAGGTGAATTTGAAGTTCATTCAAAACAACTAAGAAATATCCACCTGCTTCTACATAGGAGCTGCCTATCATAACAGCACTGGATATGACTGTTTGACATAATCAGTCACCTCTACACAGCAACAGAACTCAGTACTCCTAAAATTTCTGCTTTATTTTCTCATCAAAAGTCTATGCCTCCAACTCAGTATCACATCATTTGACTAGATGTCCCTCAGAGGTCCCTCTAAGGATTCCGCAATTATAAAATCATTCTTTTTTCTTCTAACAAACAGAAGATTTGAGTCCAAGCCAGTAAAAACTTTTTTGGTTGACTACTAGCATTTGGATTGTTGCAATAGATTACCATTACCTTGGACCAGAGGGAAAGATACTGTTGGTTGCTGCAAATGAATTTACTTTCTGCTAGTGACTGCAATACAATGGAAAGGCTAGCAATGACAGCAGAGCAGCAATGTCCTAAGCCACAGCAAGTGAGGAGCTGCACAGTGCAACAGCCATAAGAACAGAAATAAAGACGCTTACCCTCAGAAGGCCTCAGATACACAGGGATCACCAATGAGACACCCTTGCCTTCACTGCCAACCCTTTAATGAGATCTGAGAAGGACTGAATCCTGGCTCCATCCCTTCTGGTCAGTCAGGTGCATTACATACACCTGAGGGTTGGCCCCACCTTTCTACCAGGAGCTCAATCACTGCTTCAAGCTATGACTCAGCATTTCTACTACAGCAGCACTATAGGAGTGAGTTGTGGTTAAAATTTTTACATTAGGTCTACCTCTGCTCTCAACAAAGAGCGTTCCCAAGCTCTATGAAGAAATACTGGGTCCATTTTAAAGACCTCCAAGCAAGCTGTTATACCAGATTCTGCTAATCTAATATTTAAATTAATCTAATATTTAAATCAGGACAAACCTTAATCGTAAGAGGGCCTCAATCCTCTTTTTTAGAGATTTCTGTTTATTATCAGAACATCTCATTGCTGTTTCCTCACTACTGCCTCTTGTCCTTGCCTTTCCCCTAGAGCTCTGACTTCAGTTGTCCAGTCAAGCTGTTGCAGAACTGTGCTCTGAGGAAAGACAAAAATCAGCACTAAAAGGCAGGTGACTCTTAAAAACAGCCAGTAAAAAATTACATGGACCGCAACTTCACAGCCAAAATCTGAGCTACAAAAGAAAAGCAGTTGGAGTTGTGTATCCCAGTAAACACATAAACCTGTTTTCTCTTTCCAGCTGAACTTGCATAGAGTTATTCAGATTCAGAAACAAGAGAACACACAGCTTGTCTATGGCAACTAAACTTCCGTTCAGTTTCACAGCAAGACACACACACACACACACACACACACACACACACACACACACACACA
>NW_024884364.1:10144513-10167549 GCF_019232065.1 Centrocercus urophasianus | reverse complement strand
CACACACACACACACACACACACACACACACACACACACACACACACCTGTTGTTGCTGTCAAAATGTTTTATGAAAGTCACTTTCCATATAATGCAAAGGAGAGCCTGTTCTCAGCACTCAGTAGCTTAGGATAACAGGGCTAATACATGGGGGCTCTTTGACAGAAACTGAATAAAATGAACTATCTTCCTCCTTCATAAGTCTCTTCTGAGTACAAATAAGTACAAGTAAGTACTTTAAGTACATACTTATAAGTACAAATTCTGAGAAAGTAACCTAAAGAATAAATGTGGAAGCCATGTCTCAAAATCTTCAGCATTAAGCATGAAATATCCCCATGTGACACTTCCTCTTAAGCATGTGACAATGATCCCGTTGATATTTCACTGATGCCTAGATAAATAGAAGTCAAGCTTTATTACTTTACTCCGTTACTTTATTACACTATTACTCTATTACTTTATTACATGCAATGTAAATACATACTACTGAAACCCCATTTTATCAATTCCTTAGGTTTTCTGCTCATTTGTAATTTCTTAGTGCATGCAGAAATCATTCTACTTAATTTTAAAAGCCTTAAAAAGCTGGCACAGTTTAAGGAATAGGCCAGTTACACTGCTTTTCACAAGCAGACACCTACTGCATCACTTAATTCCAGAAAACAAATGACTGGAATTCTGAATTACAGCTGGTTTCAACAAAAATTTCCACAAAAATACACACTGATTTTTAGTATGTTTCTTTCATAGTGATCAAGGGCAGTATGCAGACCCTTTACTTGAGGAGATTAGTAAGAATATGTTGATAGAATCAGGATCTAAGTGAAGTGAAACAGCAGTAATATGTGGGCAGATAAAAATTTCCCTGCATACACTAAAGAGATGACAATACAATTTCTTCTTTCAAAGTGGTGAAAGATAATGAGAAAGTACCAGGGCTACTCAGTGTTAATCAAATTAGACCCAAGTAGATTCATCTATTCCACATGAATAACAGTGGTCCTGTCTTGTAAGCCATACTTTTAAGATTATAATAAATAATAACAATACCAGCACAACATTTATAGCTTTCCTAGTTTTCAACTTACTTGAACATCTACATACGAGCAACTCGCCTGTACTGCTCATGGAACTTCTCAGGCCCCAAAATTACTTTTTATCCTGGGCTTCTAAAGAGATCAGCACAGCTGGTTACTGATTTTTGTTGATATCTTAAAATGTTGGTATAATAGAATAGAACAAAAACTGACAATGTTACCAAGGAAGTTGCTCATGATTGTCACCAGCCACAGACATGCCTGGATACGATATATATGCTTAGCTCTTTTCATTCCAGGTGAATAAGGAAGCAGAAAAAAATACATCTGATGTGGGAAGAGCTGAAACAACTGCTCCAAGATCAGGCCAACAAGGAAGGCCTCGGGAGAATTTATTGCAAGTTGACCAAGAACCAGCTAATGCCAACACAGACATCAGAGCATTGTTCAGGTCCAACAGGTGGGCCATGCAGTTCAGTGAAGGAAGCTGCTAGGAAATCAATAGTGAGAGTGAGATGGAAGTTAAGTGGCAGAGTCTCTATTAGGCACAGAACTCCTTTTGCAGCAGAACAGGATAGTCGTGCAAGGAAACTTTGCCATCTCCTTCATTTCTACTACAGACAGGAAAGCAAGAGCCATGTGTTCTCTTTACAAAGCAGCACCTGGCAGTTTCAATGTCTAATAGGAACAGTCTTGCTAATTTCTTAAGCAATACTTTGTTGAGGGGTAGTTCTACTTGATCTCTTGAGCTGATAGAAAGTGGAGTAAATTTTGCATCTGAAAAGGCCTGGTGCAACCCCCAAACATAGTAACATTTTGTGAAGCGGGCATGGGGTGAGCCAGGACTGGCTGCTCCAAATACTGGACTAAACACCTTCAACAGTCTTCAGCAGCCCTTGACACTGATGAGCAGACTTGTGAAGATGAGCTCCGCCCTGCCCCATCCCATCCCGCTAGCTGCTGTGAGCACTGGGACCCAACTTCAGATCTAGATATGCAAAGTAGGGGCTAAAGCAAAAGTGACAAAAGGGGATTTACCAAACTTGAATTTGCAAAGTGCAGAAAGGTTTTCAGAAAATAGCCTGCAGGAAGAAATATAAGAACCAACATACTTATTCAACTCAATCCTAGTGAGATTGCCGAGTCTTCCAGTGACATTAGTGAGTTATTCATCTAAGGCTAAAGTTCAACTCCACAGTGTAACACTCACCTAACTTTTGAGTTAAAAAGTTTTGTTGCCTTTGCTTAAACAGTTGCTCGTATGCTGTAAAGTTTTGTACCTATGTAAAAGCCTTGTCAAACTCCAGCCACAAAGCTCTGCCCTAGAGTAACTAAATAGTGTAATCTCATTGACATCTAATTAATCATTGCAATGTATGCTTGCACCTGAATCAAATGAAAAAAAATCACATTAATCTCCAGCAAAAATGCATCAGAGCAATACTCAGGACATGCTGAGTTCATTTATTGTTTTGCTGATAATTTACTTAAGGGGAGTTCAGCTTGCCAGTAGGATGCTAGAAGAAAATGTTTTTCATTCTTTGTTCACAATGCCTGTTTTGAAAGGGTTGAGTTTATTTATCTCGCTTTTGTCAGCTCAAAGAAGTTTAATTTTGTCATTAGTCTATCTGTGAGTTATTTAGTCACAGAGGTAGCAGTGTAGGAAATACAAATGGTGATGGAATCTCTCCTGCATTTACCTTCTAGAGATTCAGATATATCTATAGATCACAACAGATAAGAGGTTTAGTCAGTAAGAAGCTGCAGAAATTCCAAATCCTCTCTCTCCTGAGCTATTTGGATGAAGTATTGAAAGGGAGGTAAGAACAGCAACCCAACTCACCAACATTTCAAAAGAAAAAAACGTAGCCATTTTCTCCTGCTTAAACTTGATTTGATTTAATGTTGAGAACTTGAATGTTTTCTAAGCACAGAGGCCATGGACAAAAGGCAAGTGAAATCCTAACATACTACTAGGGTGAATTAAGTTTAGGCTAGAAATCCTACATCAGTAGACAAAAATAGATTAGACTATAAATGCGCTTTTCTAAGAGGTCAAGAGGTCAGATGTCAGGAAATTGGACAAATAAATAGAGGTGAATATGATGAAAGAGATAGGCAAAAACTAAGGCATTTTTCAATAAAAATGATAATGAAGAGTAGTTTATATAAGACTAAGAATAATAAATAAAAAAGTAATCTGACAATACATTTCTGTGGTTATTGAATAAAGGACTTAAAAATTTCCAGAAAGATTCTGAGGAAGCATCAACACTCACTGGGGATCCTTGAAACAAAAGGGAAAATGTTGCTCTGAAGCTCAGCAAGTCTGGAAATCAAGCTTACCAGTACAGAGCACAAAAAGTGGAGCAAAACCACCTGGGAGACTGAAGTTACACAAAGGCGTCAATCACCCATGATGATGTAAATATTTGTGTTGTGTAAAGCCAGACTGATTTGTCTGCTTATACGGAAATTAATACTGGCATTAGGGATGAATTAAGACCAAAATAATTTTATGTTAGTAGAGATGATTCGCAGAATTGCAGGAACTGATAGTGTCCTCTGAAACTCATCTATTCTGACCTCCTGCTCAAGCAAGGTCACCCAAAGCATGCTGCCCAAATCTCTGACCAATTGGATTTGAAGCATCTCTAGCAACAAAGGCTTTACAGCCTCTCTGAACGGTCTGTTCTGGTAGTCAATCAGTAGACTGTCAGACTGGCAGTAAAAATGTTTTTTCCTATGTTTAAACAGGATGTCCAGGATTTTAATTTGAGTCTTTTGCATTCTGTTCTTCCACTGGGCTCCACAGAGAAGAATCTGGGTCTGTCCACTTGCCCTGTTCCACCACATAGTTATACATATCAAGCCTTCTTTAGTCAAGACTAAATAGTCCCAACTCAATCAGCCTGTCCTCATGTAAGAGATGCTCCAGTCCCTTAAAAATCTCCCTTGCCCTCTGTCAGACTCACTCTAGTATACTGATGCCTTTTTTGTACTGGGGAGTCGCAAAATACATGGGGCACCAACCACATCTCTAGGAAGCCAGTTCCAAGTGTCTGACTCCACTCCTGATAAAGTTTTTTTTCTAAGCACCTGATCCAGATATCCCAGTTTTGAGCCAGTCTCGTGTCATTACAATATATTTGTGGAAAAAAAAAAGATTTACGCTTCTCTCTTGAAATAAACAGACAGTTCTCTGTGAATACTAAGTTTATAATCTGACAGTACCAAGATTTATGCTTATACGAAAAACACAATAAGACATTCCACAGACTTCAAGAAAATCGGGGCAACATTTGAACTATTCTGAGATCAATCTTACTCATGGTTCCAACTGTCCCTGAACTAATTAAATTGAGATAGAAGACATAGGATCTTTATCCCATGTGATGTTTTGTTTGTTTCATCAAAACATTCAATATTCATATCACAAAAATGAAAAGGAATTTTATAATCTATTTCTGATTAATAAATATGTTTTAAAACTGAACTTCTAATAGCTTGAGAAATATTTATCCTTCTATTCACTCAGATTATTCTTTGTTCATCCTTGGTGCAACTACGTTTTATACTCATAATATTGTATTCATTAACATTTCCATAAGTTGTTATCAATAGTAATTTTATATAACCATCTCTAAACTTCTCATTTTTACTGCCTTTGAAAGATACATCGTTATAACTCAGCTAGGCATATATCTTCAACATAAAAAGTTCTGTTTGTTTTTGTAATTGGACACTGCCATGACATCGGAGCAATTTACGACCCTGTTAATGCTGAAAATATCCTTGTGTTACGCAAAAGAATCTTTACATACTGGGATACAAAGTAAGCATTCTTGTGTTTTACATAATGTTTTTAAAATTGTCTTTGTTTATTTAGAGACTGAAATAGGCATAAATATCAAAGCTAAACCATTTCCATAAATATTTCAAATGTCGGATAGGGCAAGGGCCTGTCACCATTTCTTCAACAAGTCATCATTTTCAGAGGGATGGTAACTCAAGTGTGAAAAAAAATAAAAATAAAAATAAAATAAAATGTCTCTTTAAGTTCCAATTTGTTTTAAAATTAAGGGGATTATTTCAGACTACCAGAAATTACTTCTAGCAAATGTGAAAAAATACAAAGGTAACATAAGATTTCTCTCTTACTCTAGTCTTCCTTGCAGGAACTCTGCATCTCAAATGCTTCTGCTGTTTCAGTAAACTAAATTCTTATGCCTTAAATTTAGCTTTTTCACTTAAGGCAGAACTTTTTTTAATTACAGTGTCCAGAACACAAATTAGTGGCTTGGAACATAAGCAGGTATAGAATAAAACAGGATAAATAAGTAGAAGTGACTGTGATACTCTATTTGCAAACCTGGTTTACTATGTGCTTGTTCATTCTTCATCTTAATAAAAAAATCTCATAAGCATCTGAGAAAGTGAAGTTAGTTTCTATCTCTTCCAGCCAAATAATCCTGAAGTTTAGGAGTCTGTCTGTTTCTCTAATACTTGTTTCAAAGTGATTTTATTATACTGCAGAGCTTATGCTATTATATAGCTGTGGGGGTCTACAAATAACATTAGCTGTCTGACAAAATGAGGCATCCAGATCCAAGCAATCCTTTTTCACAGCATCAGATCAGAGACAAGTATTTCAAGGAATATGTACAAGTGTCTGCAAGGAGTAAAATACAGATAAGAGCTCCACTGAATATGAATATTTACATTCCCCACTTTTGCTTGTACCATTTCATTATAGGCCTCAAACAGAGGTAATGCTATGAAAGCGAGATTGTTTGGGGATCTGAAAACCACTTCAAAATTCTAGATGTTCAAGAGCGGTAGGTTTCCAGGATTCTCACTTGGAATAGTGAGAAAATAATAACTTTGTAATAAACACACATAACACCTTCCTATCCTCCCACCCCAGATTTCTTAGCGAATGTCAGTCTAACACAACATCTCTTTAACACAACTTTCTGCTTTGGCTCAAGCATGTTTTTTGTAATGTACTGCCAAAGGTTCTGTAGGAGCAACTGAAATGTATTTTTGTTTGATTAAGAAGGAAATACTTGCACTAGCGATTCAGAATTTACACATTTGATTGCTGTCTTTTACTTCAAGTACTTCTGACCAAGAAGACACTTGCCTGAGATCCCACTACTGTATGTCAATCTGTGCAGCAACAAGAGTTGTTGAAGAACATCAGCACTTTGAGCTACCCGAGTTCCATTCTCAACCATCTCCTGATTTTTTTCCCCACAAGAACCCCATTTTTCTGGGCTTATGATTCCAAACACAAATTGAGTTAGATCAACTGCAGGTGCGCCAGTATGCAGATGTCTTAAATCCACCTGGGATCAGAAATACTTCTTGTGTTGCAGACCTCAGGTCTGGACACAGTACTCCAGATGGCAGTAACAAACACACTTGACAAGGGTGCAATTGCCTCCCTCTCCTTGCTGGCCACTCCACTTCTGATGGAGCCCAGGATACCATTTGCTTTCCAAGCTGCAACACAGAAGCTTTCCTTGGAAGCCTCTGCAAATTCTTCTTTTAGGATGTAGAAAAGCAATTTGCTTCTTCAACATTTTATGTTAAATCATTGATATTCAGCTTTTAGAAGTAAAACATATCGGCATACAGGAAGAAAAATAAAGGAACATTATTTGAAATCTACTTGAAAGATTTTACCAAGTTGAACACTGCCTTGCAGAAACAAACATTATTCTACAAAGCATGTCCAACTACACACCATACAAGAGCAGTGCTGAATGCCATTTCATCCTTTCACTAATTTATGTTCAAAAAGAACAGCACAATGCCCTATATGGAGGTACTAGCCTTACCTTATGATATTGGACACCTCCCCAGAATATGTTCTTGTTTCAGTTAAATGTCTATGCATGTTTTAAATACTGAGGCTGAACTTCGTCTTTAAAGTTGAAGATAAAAATAGAATGTCATTTTTCAGAATGAGCAGAGAAGAATCATTATTTTATCCAGACTGATCTTCACTTTTTTTTTTTTTTTTTTTTTTTTTTTAAAGATTTTAAATGTCTGCAATGGCATAAGATCTGAAGATCTTATGTCTTTTGTAGCTGCCTCTCTTGCCATCTTCACAAGGTATGAAACAGACAAATCTCTGAAAGTTTTCATTTCCAAATCTGCAGAAAACCTTTACTCAGTAGAGTAGCTTTCATTTCAGGATGTTTTATGCATGTTTGTTGTGACTATGATTCTTCACTACTTCCCCTGAGTAGTTTTTGGATAACAGAATCTTAATTGTAATTAACCTTTTATGAAGTTGGGTCCTGCTTAATTCTGTTCACAAAACGGACCAGTGGGGAATGAATCAGGATTATTTATCAAGTGACTGTTTTTTGTATAAGTTCTGCTTATTTACCAACCACTGCAGAATGTCTGAGGTCCACGTTGAAGCAAGATGCTCAAAAATAAGGGTTTATATAACAGGTAGAGTAACTAAGCAGTATCCCATTAAACTATCAGTGTTGTCCCCCAGCACTGTTTATTACTACAAATTACTGAAAACAAAATTTTCACAGGTTACCCACTAATAAGTATTTAAGTTTCTCTGTCAAGATACCTGGGAATGCTTTTAGTTAAACTCTGCAAAATACTGAAAGTAAGCTTTGAATGTAAGAAATACCCTGTATTCTTAATTTGGAGATTCATGTCTTCAGTTAGCAATACATAATTGGTTTCAATCTCTTGGGCCTAAATAAAAGGGGGTATTCATAACCTCCAGCCTCAATTTAGAGTTAAAATATTTGAATGTTTTCAGAACATACAGATTTTGTGGTCAGCCATTCCTAATAAAGTTCTTCAATGAATTAATAATACGGAGTTCAATACAAGGACAAAGAAGGTGGAGCTATGAAGATAATATCAAATAAAACATTAATTGAACAAAGTAAGGGTCTTGGAAAGTGAAACTACAATCTTTAATTACGTGATCATAACAAACACGTCCACAATCCAAAGACGATCCTGACTAGGGTCAGACAAGCAAAATTAGTTATAGCACTTCCCAAGTTCAAAATATCTGACTTTACAACATTAACACTCTTTTTGAATAGGATTTTTTGGGCATAATACGGAGTATGTTACTATGAGAGCCAAAAATAACTGCATGAATAATGTAAAGCCTTTGCATGCCACAGGTTTACCTAAACTTTCATCCACATTGGAAAAGAATGCTGAAAGAGGCCTCCTACAATATTTCTTTGTAATGGGATACAAAGACTTACAGCATAGTTTGTAGAATCATAAATCATTTGAGTTGGAAGGGACCCTTTAAGATCATCTAGTCCAACTCTCCTGTAACAAACAGGGAACATCTGCAGCTAGATCAGGTTGATCAGACCTCATCTTAAATGTCTCCAAGGACAGAGCATCCATCATATTTCTGGAAAACCTGTTCCAGTTCCTCATCACCCTTATCGTAAAAAACTTTTTCCTTATATCCAATCTAAATCTCCCCTTTTCTAGTCTGAAACCATTTCCCCTTGTGGTATCACAACAGACCTTGCTAAAGAGCCTCACCTTTTCTTTTTCACAGCTCTCTTTTAGATATGGAAACGCCACTATCAGGCCTCCCTGGAGCCTTCATTTCTCCAGGCTGAGCAGCCCCAGTTCTCTCAGCCTGTTTTTACAGGAGAGATTTCCATCCCTTGGATCATTTTTGTGGCCCACCAACATTTTTGTGGACACACTCCAACAGGTCCATGCCTCTCCTGTACTGAGGACTCCACATCTGGACACAGTACTCTATATGAGGTCTCACTAGCACAGAGCAGAGGTGCAGGATCACCTTCCTCAACCTGCTGACCATGCTTCTTTTGAACCTCACGATGTTCAGCTGAGCCCACTGCTCAAGTCTGTCAATGTCTTTCTGGATGGCGTTCCATCCCTTGGACACATCGATTGTACCACACAGCTATGCGTCATCTGCAAACTTGCTGAAAGCACACTCAAACCCAGTGTTGATATCAGTGATGAAGAATTTAAAGAGCACAACACCCAGTACCAATCCCTGAGGGACACCACTCTGATCTCCAGCCAGACCCATAGCCACTGAACACCACTCTCTGAGTACAGTCCCACAACCAGTTCATTGTCCATCAAAAAGTCCACATATCAAATACGTATCTTTCCAATTTGGAGAGAAGAATGTTGCAGGGGACCATGCAAGGGCCTTAGAGGTCTCTTGTTGGCATCTCTTTGCTGGACACAGTAGGGGTTTGGCCATAACTGCCTAAGTGAAGTGGCTCCATGAAGTTAAATAAAATTATGGCTACTTCTACCATACACATTACTGAGAAAACTTATTTTCTAGTCTCCCTTATAAACAGACCTTACATCACCTTCACAGTTATTACATTTAAAGTCTAGGAAATTAAATGCAAAAATCACTCAGTCTAACTCTTAAGTAAGAACAACTAAACTCTAATTTAGTTAAATGTTTAAATACATGCCCTTGCATTAAATCTGTTGTTTAATTTATGTATTACTTACTGGACTAATATCACAAAGAAAAAACTCAGAAAATACAAAACTTTACGTTTTAGCAGTGAGGTGATTTTGACACTTATTGGACTTCCTTATTTTTGTTTCCTTATTAAATACATTACTTACTATGTATAAGAGGGCTTAATTAAAGCTATTTCTTGACAAAGATACATTCAGTCAGCATCACTAACGTATTTATGTTCATATAATTCCTTTACACTCATTGTACCCTAAGATTTTGAAAGGTTACTTTCTTGTGCACCAACAAGCAGAGGCATGTAATTTTAAACACTACCACTTTTAGTATTCCTTTAAATCCTCTTCTCTACACTTGCAAGCGAACTAAATTCTCAATTTAACTGAGAATTGAATGAGAACCACACACTATGTTTTTATCATGAATGATAACACAACGACAAGATGGACTGTAAAGTAACTGATCTACACGTCAGTACAACTTTGATAAACTCCTCTGAAATGCAGTCACCTGAGACTTGAAGTGTAGCCATTGTTTAACAGTAACCAAATACTACTTTACAGCTTGTAAATTGGTGAAAAAAAATGTACCTCTCCTAATAACTAAAACACAGTGATAAATTAACTTGGTGATGTCATTAACAACTGGAATTCAGCGCAGGCAGAGAAGCTAGTCTTACTATTTCTGAGCTGCAAAGACTACAAAATAACCTGAGGAGATCCTCAGATCTATACTTTACCCAAAGGAAAGCAATTATGAACAGCATAGTTCCCCAGAGATTTTAAGTGTAGGTAATCCACACAAATCTAAATACAAGATGTAATAATCCAGTCTTTGGACAAACCCAAAAAACATATGGGAGATATTTTTAAAGATTCCAAGTAGAAACAGATTCCCATGTCCTACTATTAACACTAAAGACAAGCATTAAAACATTCTGTGAAATTATATTATCATCCCCTTGTGCCCAGATTGTACCTCCCTGTGTTGCATACCGTCTGAGCCATTTTCTTTCAAAACTGAAATAAGCACTAAAAGTAAGTGTTACTCCTTACTGGAGTGACATATCTTCTACGTAACAAGGCTCTGAAGACTTTTTTTTCTTCACTGCTTTTAAAGCTCCCAAGATGTGCACATAAACTAATACGATTGCATTGCAATTGTTATTCTCTTATGTGTTTACTGCATCTTACCTGCATAAGGGTTTTAATTCCATCAAAAGTGAAGTGTATAATATTTTAACAAGCTACCAAGGTACCTTTTCAACTGTCTTCATCATTCAGTAGAGTTTGGAAAGGAAATATACTTGGTTCAGCAATATTCACATCTTTATGCTCTTACCTTTTTGCAGTACCTTCCAGCACCAATACAGCCCACCGCCTCTTACATTCATGAGATTGAAAATGATGTGCCAAAGCACATCAAGGCTGGGGATTGGATGAGAAAGTACTACACAATGCACATGAGTAAGGCAGGAATGCTAATAACTATGGAAAAGTTGTTCATGCATTTCTAAAAAGGCAACATTCGAACACACAGAATTGACATTTTTGAAAAAAAAAAAAAAAAAAATCTGTAGCACTTCTTAAAGCATCAATGTATTGAAACTGAAACAAGAATCTGAAGATTTTATCTGACAACTGGGCTGCTTATCATGCTTCCAGACATAAAACAGAAAACAACGTAGATTTGTGTCTTTAATAGACCATCTTCTACATGCAAAATTTGTAACTAAACACAAGTTGATGGCAGAGAGGACTCTGAAGTAAAAAAAAAAAATAAAATACATGGCACAGATTGCCACGTGAAATAATTCAAAATTCACAGATTGTCATGCTATTAATTCATCCTAAACATCCTATCTGGAGAATGGACAATTGTATTTGTTTTCTCCGATTCCACTGCTAAGTAATAGAGCAAAATATAACACTCTTGATTCAGTTGAACAGAGTTTCCTCTAATTTTTATCTCGTCAGTTCTATAATTTATTGTATTTGTTGCTCCTCATGGATGAGAAAGTCGCATACAAGCAAACTGCTTATATTTTCTCTCTGTCACAGAATCACAGGGGGTTGGAAGGGACCTCCAGAGATATCAAGTCCAAGCCCCCTGCCAAAGCAGGTTCCCTACAGCAGGTCGCACTGGTAGGCATCCAGGCAGGTCTTGAACATCTCCAGAGAAGGAGACTCCACCACCTCCCTGGGCAGCCTGTTCCAGTGCAGAACTTCCTATGCTGCATTTTCTGGCTGTTTCCCCTTGTCCTGTCTCCACACACTGCTGAAAAAGAGTCTGGCCTCACCACTCTATCCTCCCCACCTTAGATATTTATAGACCTGGATCAAGTCCCCTCTCAGTCTTCTTCTCTCAAGGCTGAACAGACCCAGTTCACTCAGCCTTTCTTCACAGGGGAGATGCTCCAGGCCCTTCATCATCTTCGTGGCCCTCCGCTGGACTCTTTCCAAGAGATCCCTGTCTTTTTTGTACTGGGGAGGCCAGAACTGGACACAGTACCAAACCTAGCATGGTTAATTCTGTTTGGAGTTGCTTAAATATATTCTTTTTCAGAAAGAATCCAGGAAATTGCAGTGTGTCAAAGTCTGAAATACTTACATTAATGTTTGCTGTGTGGTGATATATGTGCTTATGTATTATAGTGCACTAATATAGAAAAATTAAACATTTTCAACTCACTTCTAGAAAAATCTATAGGAAACTCACAGAGATTCAGAGAAAGAAATGAAATTTTAAAGCCACATGATAAAGTGCCACACGGATCTTTTGAAAATGTTGTGGCATTTACTCTCTTCTCTACAGGATTTTTATACCATTTTTAAAAATCAATCAGCTGTATACTCCTGTCAGGAGATTTTATAGGATGATTGAAAGGTTCTGAAGAAATCTCATTATCAGCTTCTCACTTACGTAAGGATAAACTCCAAAACAAGAGAAGAATATTTTTCTGTTTGAATCAATAACCTCCTAAGGAAGACCGATAGTGTTAACGAGAGATAGTCCAGCCAGCAAGAAAAGTACAATGCCAAGCACGTGCACAAGTCCTAGAACTGTTATACATATTGCTGTATGTGCAAATGGCAGCTTAAGACAAATGCTCTGGAGCACCCACAGGCATCATCACCTAAGAGAAACAGCAGGAATTTTCCCCTTTCTAGTGCTTAAACAAGAGGGAGGAAAAAATAAATAAAGAAAGGCTAACAAATGGAAAGCTTCTCCTACCTGCAAAGTTTCAAGAAGAGCAGCTGTAGAGAAGCCCTGCATAGCCTTAGAAGTTTAATGAATCCAATATCAAAACATTTGTATGAACAAACATTACTACTATCTACAAGCTATATATAGCATATATTGCTTAACCTTTGCACAATTAATTGTGTCAGCAGTCCTCTTAGATATTACTGTTGTCATTCTGTGAAAGGAAGAAGCCGTAGGGTTAACTGAAGATTCCCCCAGTATGCACAAAAATAGATAAGATATTAAAACTCTAAAGTAGGTAGCTTTGAATCACCAAGCTACACCTTTTCCATATTTGTTCTAAAGATGTGAGTCTGCAGAATGGAACAGACACAACCTTGACCTTCAGATTTGAAGAAGCTGGAGCCACAATATAATGTACACAAGCTCAAGGCAGAATTTTGGATCTACATTCTTATAGCAGATCTGGGTTCAAATGGCATTGATTTCTAGATAAAAATCAATAAACATACAAGTGTGTAATCATGAAAACATAGATGGTAATGTCCATATGTTTTTACGACACACTCAGGGAAAATCCAATAATTTAATATGCATTTTTTCTTGTTCATTGATACTATAATTAAATTCCCTGAGAACCCTAGTCGACAGGTCATAAGGAAACTCGGTAGTATAGGCTTATTTAATAAGCAAAGGAAGTGAGAACTACCAATGTTTACAAAATTTATGTGATTACAGAGCAAATCTCAACGACAGCATGTTAACCCATAAACATTCTGTAAAGGGTAAGGAAACAGGATAAAGTGCTGCATATGACACGTCATTTCTGGGTGGCTGGAATAGCTTATTGGATGAGTCCAAAGTGAGAGAAATAGTTCTACTGCTCACAGAGAAAAAGCTTAAATAAGAGTCCAGACATTGAAACAAGAAGGACAGTTCTCTGGGGTTTACCGCTAGTATTTAAAAACAAAGCTTCTATTAAAAATGTATTTTCACACTTCATCAGTTAAGGGGTTCGTTATTTTCATACTGTGCAATTATGTAGACTTTTAGTAAGTATTCTCTGCCTCTGCACATTAGACTTACGTTCTAATTTTGGCACTTGCTTAATGCTCAGAATACAGTGATGGTATTTGGAAGGAAATATTTCATTGAACTGTGTAAAAATTGATGATCTTACTTCACATTCATTTACGTGGAGAAAATATTCAATAACCATCTTTGTTATTTTTATCCAGATCAGGTCAGAAGTTTCAAATGAAAGACAGCAGTCTTCGTATATTGTAACATCCTTAAAACGTCCCTATCATTTAAATCCAATACAAACGTACAAGTAACATACTCCTATAAAATAAAAAGAAAAAAATGAGAAATCTATATTTGCAAGACTCCTTAGTTTGTGGGTCTTCAAAATCATCCAAACAAATTGGCGCTACTCAAAAGCTAATTCAAGTCTCTATAACTTCAGTTACATCCTACAGTATGATGCGACTATTAACATAATACACGTTGGGACGTGAAGATTATTTACTACATACCCAGTCTTGCCTAAACGTTCAATAGAATGTGTGGGAAATATAAACTATGAATAATTTCACGGAAAGGTATTTATCCTCTTATTATAGATTTGATGAGTATTTTCTAAGGACTTCTAACATGAACACAATTCTAACATTTGTGTATTTTTTTTGCTGTTGAGAAAACAAAGAAACAATGACATTTGACATGTACCAGATGCAAGCATGTTATTATGCTTTTAACTTAGATGTCCACAAAGAAGCAATCTGAGGGGATGGTACCTGTACAAATTATAAGAATTTTTCACCGGATAAAACCCAGAATGAGCTTTCCTTAAAACAAGCAAAAACAAACAAACAAACAAAAAAAACCCCACCCCCCCTAAAAAAACAAACAAACAAACAAACAAAACAAAAAAAAACCCCAATAACCTGATTTTTTTGTTTCTCTTTTCTAATCTAAGGCAGTTCATGAGAATGTAAATGAAATCTTAAGGTTGACTAAAAGGCAGGCAGTGGTAGTTGCACAAAAGCACATTTGGGAAAAGAACATTTGGAGTAATGAGTACATGAAGAGTCTGCATTGATGGCTTTAGGAGGATAACTTAGAGCGTTAAAATCAAATGAAGTATTGCCTTCAGCAAACACTCCTTCCCTAGGGAGAACTATTTCTTAGGGGAAACATCCACCTCTAGGAAACAAACTATCCTTTCAAGGAAGAAAAAAAGAAAAGATTTCCAATTAACTATTACAAATAGCTGCTTATTTAGCACCTCTTCAAAGCTTAGAGAAAAATACACTATTTTAAAAAGAACATTTAGTCCACAGTAACAGGGTACTTGCAGTCAAGAAACATCATTTTAAAACTGCTGAACATCCTCTAATTTACGCATGTTGAGTTATGATGCAAACTTTAATAAACAAACTCCCAAGATGGTTTTTTTCCCACACCCCCATAGGACCCTGCCTCATTCAGTGAGCAGGATGCAATGTGCTCAGTTAATGAACCATTAATCTCATCCTCGTTATCTTCCTAGCAGCACCTTTTACTTCAGTGGCCACAGCATCTCTCCAGCACTCCCTGGAGTTTGTGACCCTGCTCTCAGACTTGAGAAGCCAGGGGAGAATTGCATCATGTCCCACCTAGCCAAGTTTTGTCAAGGGAGAATGGAGACCTTGAGATCTTTCCCTGCTGCTACCTGCTGTGAGGGGAGATACAAGTAAAGATCACAGATTTCTCGATTACTTTCATGTGTCTTCTCCTCAGGAAAAGGGCCAAGACTAGATTGCCAAGGTTACAGAGACCTTTTCATGCCCTGATGAGCTGCTACTTGAGCCAGTGACCTGCAGCAGACAGATGGACACAGCCCTTCTTCACTTCTGCTGAGGACACCTGAGGCTCTCCATGAGGCAGCCTACTTTCATCCACATTCAGCAGTAAGTGGCAAACTTAGTACACCCAGCTATGAAACACAGATAAATACAGTAGAAAAAAGTCTTAAAAACATTCCTGTGAGACAACATCTCCCACAAGATGTTAGGCTCTAGGCATCCAATGTGAAATATTTATGGCACAACTTTTCAGAGCATTCCTGAAGTATGGTCTGTAGTGCTCTGTGTCACAGCCAAATCCTGACTTACCTGCAGGATAGCCACTCTAAAGATGTGTATCATGTGGCTATCTCTGGAAAGTTTGGATGACATAACTGGGATACGACTTGAGCTCTACGACAGCAACAAGGTGAGAATCTATTACCCTCAGGAGCTTTCAGTGTCCTTTAACCATCACAATGCCCCACCTCTTTTTCAGTCCTCTGCATTCTGTTTCTCATACAACTTGTATAATGAAGTACCAGGTCTTCTGGATAAGAGATGCTTTTACTGTAGTTGTAGTACTATTGATCAAGTTGTACTCACACAGCTCTCGAGCTGTCCTGATCCAGCTCAAGAGCAAGTCAGTAAAGTGAATAAAATGACAGTCACAGGGAGAAGGAAGGATACATGTCAGAGATGCTTTATTGCTCTAGACCTCAAATTGGTGCCAATACTAAACATGTCACAGTATCTACATTATTCCTGCTACCTCCATGCAGAAGCAGCCAATTTTACTACCAGCTCTTTCTACATACTGCTGTCTCCAAAACCTCTTCTAGTTGCTTTTGGTGCCACAGCCACCAAACATCTCCATGACAGGTGCTGTGTGATTTTGCTCCTCCATCAGTCATCTTTTAATGCACTCTACGGTCAAAACCAGCATTTGACTGGACAGTATACATTCTCAATGCTCTAACTGATCCATGCATCAGTGGCAGTCATATCCACTGAAAATATGACTTGTGGTTAAAAATTTGAATTTGGTAGTGAAAAGTGATGGCTAACATTGTGATGTTATTGGTTCTGTTTGGGATAGAATCCACAAAAGATTTTCTTTCCAGATGTTAACACCGCCTGTTTTCAGAAGTCATTCCTTTTACAAGCTTATCTGGGTGTTTAAGCATTCTGTAAAATAACATCCATGGGAAGTGGGCTAGATTTTTTTTTTTTTTCTTTAATGGCTGGTTAGTTAATTATTCAGTGAGCAGCTGAATAAAAGAAGTCTGCAGAGCTGTCTCTCTCAATTTCAAAGTCTTTCCCTTTATACTTTTATATTAGACTCATCGCAATTATGAGCCGCTACTTAGAGTTCTCTATTATCATCACGTAGAAACACTGCACGATCGAAGTCATCACAGATTAGTTTGATTTACTGTTACATTAGCAATTTTATAAGCTACTGCTCTTACACTCATTCAAATTCACTGAAAGGAATTAAGATGATAGCCAGTCCTTTCTTGTTTGCTCACAAGAAATTTGAAATCTAAGGGAAGGGGAATAAACAACAAAGAATTGCATGAATTAGTTGCTAGGCTATGAGAGGAACACACACTTGGGAATAACCAACATTAAAACACTTACACTTGGACATTACTTTCTTTTATCTAAAGCAGGTTAGCTGGCAAGAAGGAATGATTTTCAAAACTTAAGTACCTTAATTGCTTTGGAGATCTGCTTTTGGACATGTTTAAGATCCCTTTAGGCTTATGAGCTTAGAAAGACTCAGAATAAATAAGAGGAAAAAAAAAAAAAAAAGAAAAAAAATTTAATCCTCCCTCTCCTCCGCCAAATGTTTCCAGACGTTCTCAGATCTAATTAGCAAGGACTTACATCAGTGAATTAAGCCTGTACCTTTAAAAGTGTAACCTATATACTTGCATTCTGAGCTTAACTGTAGTGAAGTGCAGCCCTACCTATGTCTTCCGAAACAACTTTCCCTCTTCTTCATTATGAGGAAAGCACAGAACTCATTGCATTTTCAGCAGGATGGTGGCAGAGCTGAAAGAATGAGAAAGAATCTGTCTTAATCCCTCATAATCTTCCTGAGCATCGGGATCCGTGGGCAGCTTCATTATTAAAAGTATCATTGCTCAAACTTCTTCTATTACTAAGTAATTATTTGAATAATCCATTTTGCTTGACTGAGTTTATAAATCATTTGTTTTGGAGATTTATTTTGGCAGTGATTTTACAGAAATTCATGTTCTCAGACGTGAAAACGTTCATTTCTCGTTTGCTTTGCATGCCTGGTACATGATTAGCCCTCAATTTAATAGAATGTCTAAGCTAGAAGAAAACAATTCCTCAACACAGTGCAAGACTGAATCACAACTCATTTACACTGAAGTAAATAAGGGAGAGAGTGACTGAAAATAAGGAATTTACAGTACTTCAAATAACAAAATTTAGTCTGGCAACATCGCTTTGTAATGCCTCAGTCTTGCAGTCAGAACTGTATGTGCTGAGCACACTTCAAGGGCAAAAACAGATCAGAAATAAACGTTACTAACTTTTTGAATAAAATATTGCAGAATTTTCAGGGGATTGATACCAAAAAAAGAGCCTTCTTTATCTAAAAGTCTATGAGAATTTGATAAAGACTTGTCAACTCTACAAAAAAAATCTTCAGACAAGATTCAATTAGGAAAATAAAAGGAATTAAAAAAAAAATAAAGTAAGAAAGAGAAAACTAAGGAAATCTTATTATATGCTATTAAACTCGATAAGGCTTTTCCATCAGAGAACATCAAGTCTTATTTCTGGTAATCCCTGTGCTGCTGTAAATCAGGAGTCATCACTATAAAGACTACAGAGTTCCAATTGAATAAAATTGCAGTAAGCAGAAACCAGAGCTTTGAGTCATATTCCACAAGTCTATAGAATCATTAAGGACAAAAATCTTTGCTGCTAGCAACTGCCTGTTTCCCAGTACATCTCACAGATATGCTAACACTGGCTGGCAGCTCTGCGCCATACAGTTCAACACAGAAACTGAAATGGGAACATCCTCAAGTTTGAGTCTCAAAAAGTTTTGTTCAGTGCAAAATGCAATGGCGGATCTTCACCTTAAAAAAAAAAAAAAACAACTTGAAACAAAACCCAGATAACAGCACGGATCATCACTCCCTCTACCAGCAACACCATCTTGACACCAGGATGTCAGGCTGATTCCCTCAGGATTATTACATCTCAGACCCAAATCTGTGGTCCTGCAGTCACTTGGCCCTATTTTACTCGCAAGGATGTGATCTCTATCCCAGATCTGTCCTGTAGTTAGAATATAGGGTTGAGGGCATGCAGCAAGCTGAAGAACTTGGCACAGGCTCATAGTGTATATGAACACAAATTTTGTGTAGACATGCTTTGTGATTCAAGAAAAAAAAAAAAAAAAAAAAATCAACTAGACCTAAACAAAACAAAAGCACTAGAAAAACCAGTAGCTGTGTAATCGGGGAGGTTTTGTGGGGCTCTGCTATGATTTAGACTCACTGTACCTACCATGAGTCCTTCAGACATGACATCTATTTGCACGATTGGACTTTTTCTTTGAGCTTTACAGCAACAGTATCCAGGGTTACTGCATCACAGAGAACTTCGAAATAACCATCCATCCATTTTGATTAGGATAAGTACATGAACAATGCAACCCTTATGAGACTTTTTAGAACTGCATCTTGCTATTTATTTTTCAAAATTAAATATTATATTAATTATATTTATAATTATAATTATTAAATAATTATATTACATATTACATATATGTATATTATATATATATTATAATATATATATATATATATATATATAATATTACATATAATTATTTAATACATATAATTATTTAATTATATTCCTAACTTTCAAAATTAGGAATAGCCCCCTTCCTCTACTCCATAATAAAGCAACAGACTATAGAAGTATTCTTCTAACAGTGGAAGTAGTAGCTTGAGTGAGGAAACAGCAAAGCTTCCAAAAACTAGTTCTGAAAATTATGAGCAGGTAGAAAGATTTTGATAACAAAGACAGAAATAGGATCACATTTTTGCAAAAAAGCAAATCATATACACAACCTCCTGCCACAAGTATTTCTTCAGATTATCCAGTGGGAGGCAGATTTCAGTCAAACTTTGAGTATAAGCATAATAATGCAACTTCGAGCTAGTAAGATGTTCATTATAGGTAAATATTTACCTTGCCAAAGAATATAAGCCATAATTAAGTCTATGTTTGTATAGACAGTATTCATAAAGTTTACAGAAAGGGTTGTTAAGCACTGGAATAGGCTCCCCAAAGAGGTGGTTGAGTCACCATCCATGAATATGTTAAAAAACTGTTTGGATGTGCTGCTCAGGGACATGATTTAGAGGAGGGTTGTTAGAGTTAAGGTAGTATAGTTAGGTTATGGTTGGACTTGATGACCTTTAAGGACTTTTCTAATTTGAGCCATTCTGATTCTATGATTCATTTCCTGTGAGCTATGCAGCTTAGAAATATGAAGTTTTTCTGAAAAATTTTACAGGAAATATATGCTAAATCCTACCAGAAAGCGCATCTGAATAAAAGTAAAAAAGGTGTAAAGTAATGCAGTTCTCTGCAAAGTCTGTGGGATTTGTTCCCACTTAGCCTTGAACTGAAATTGGCCTGAGGTATAGAATTTTGATGATAATGTTTCGTATCTTTATCATATCTGCCTTGATCCCAAGATAAATAAACTATTTCTAAACAATACAGTATACCTAGATATGTTTACTGTAACAGTCTCTGTAAGCAACTTCAGTTCTCATGACTCAACTATACTGTGTTTTTGAAAAGTTCAATGGGAAAATGAAAGTAGAGGATCAGAAGTAAGTTTCTCACAGTTGAAAATGAGCAAAACTTACTTTTCACGAAACCTGGGTTTCATGTAGGCACAGCCAGAACAACTAAAAACCAATCTTTTGTAGGGACTTAGTGGAACCTCAGAAAGAGTAAAGATTTAGGGTCCAAGTATGTGCTTAAGCTTTTGCAAAACGAGAGGGGAGCTAGTGTTAGATAAACTCTTTGAAGCTTTCTGCTATGAAGATTACCATCAACCCCAGTGATTCTCTGTGACTTACATTATGCATCAGAGTCTAGTAACTAAGTCTAGTGGCTACTACACTGAAGCCATTCATGACTGGAAGACTATTTTGCAAGTTCAACCATTTTTAAACTAGCCACAGCTTCATTTTAAGGGAGAGATTATCCTTCTAGTCATCGATGACAGCTTTAAATTTCCTCTAGGTTGCCAGCTTCACTGCATTTTTAATGCCAATACTATGGGTAATTTTATCCATGCTTTCATATGTCTCAGACCTATGTGTAACCATCACTCATTGTGCAATCTACCTTTATAACACAATCTACACTAGATTCTAAATACAGACTGCAGAGGAAACTCATTTCTATCTTTTAATCAAGGTGTTTTTTTCCTGTTAAGACTGCCATCTAATATCAACAGGTGTGCATAACTCCAGAATTAAGGGAAGTTTTCATCCTCAGCAAAATCATTTATGCAAAATTGTTAAATAAAGTGTATCTGGTAGTTCATCTGATAAAAAAGTGTAACATCAATATGTACGGACATTTTTACATTTTTTTCTATTTCCATAACTGTATGTTATATCCTAGCGGTTAGTGGGATTCTGTATTGGCATTTGTCTTTTATACACTTCAGAGCATCAAAATAGAAGCAGCAGTGGTGAATGCATCAATATTCACCTGAATTTTATGTTTTTAAAGCACCTATTCCAGGAGAGTGGATAATTTTTTGTATCTTTTCATCCATCATAGCCAAAAGCTGATACTGTCTCAACCGTACTTCATCCGTTTCAAGCTGCTGATCTTCTCACTGAATAGCTCCTCATGGCACAATGTCCACTTATGCTGTTTGGGTCAAGTAGGACAGGTTTGAATACCAAACAAAAACTGTAGTTCTGGAGATCAAAACACAATCCTTACCTAAACCATAGGTTCACTGTATGTTCTCATCAAACCCTGTAATCTGTCTTAAAACTCTGTCTCTCTCTTGTAAAATTGAGACACTTTCCTATCTGATGGGAGATAGCAGAAATGGAGATGCTCATTTCTATGCTAATGAGGGTTTTAAATAGATAAATACCAAAGAATGCAGAAATATTGAGATTGAACATGGTTGGCACCAGAGCACAAGAACGACTGTCATCGTGTCATTACAAGTTTGTGTTTGGTATGGATTTACTTAACCAGGAACGGTGAAATTCAGCATGTAAATTCTAAATAAGTAAATAAATAAAAGAGAAAGAAAGAAAAAGTGAGGGGTATGGGGGAGGGAACAAAATGTAATGTTATGGTACTGTGGATGGAAGGAAAGCAACAAAGGTACAATCTATTATAAGAGATTACTTATGAATAAATTGCAAGGATGTAGGAGCTAAGAAAACAAGAAAGGAATAACAATTAGAAAGCCTAGACAGCCTAGGAGAATAAATCCCTTCTTAAAAGGAAGGCATGAGGTGTTGTGCTGATTGAAGACCGTAAGTGTATCAATTGGTATTTCCAAAGTCCCGGAAAGAAACTCAGAAACCTATTTGTCATACAAGGATGAAGCAAATCACTGGAGCCAAAGGGAAAACAAAAATAAAATCATTCCACAGTTGGGAAGGTACAGAAGGACTGCTATCATTTTTGGAAGGGCTTAAATAGCACACAGAACAACCATTTTTCGTATTAGTATGGTTATTCAAAAGGAACAGATACGCTTAGCATCTCTCAGCTTCATTAGAAAACAAGTTGGTACCAGGTATATGATGCAGCTTGAAGGCTTCAGTATAAGAAAAAAATCCCTACATTAAAATCCAGTTCTTAAAACTTCTCACAAAATTACTATATTTTACATAATCAACATAGAACTCATATACCCATTGTTTGTAATGAGATAATGTCCATTAGCAAGAAGTTTAGCTTAACCACCTTTGCAGTCAGAGGAACAATATTCCATGAGTAATTCACAGATACCTGTAGTTGCATCCTGTTGAACTTGTGTGCCAACAGGGTAAAATTCAGGATTTTTAGGTACCCAATCTAATCAGATCTGTTTGATCCTTGTAATAGGAGCTCACAGGCAACAAATACCCTAAAAGAGACCATCTCTGCCACTGTTGCCGTGAATTTTCAGTGAAGCCAAGTGGTCTTGACTTGAGAATAAGTTAATGTGCTCCCCCTTAGTATTGCTAACATGAAGCAATTGTTACATTTTCAATCACCAGACAAAGTCAATCTGAAGTAATGATAATACAAAACCAGCAAACCAACCGTAACATAAAGATACACACAGGAGATGAGAAAAGCAATTTGCACACAGCTCATAGAACTCTTTCACTAAACTCAAGTTT
>NW_024884364.1:10136111-10144413 GCF_019232065.1 Centrocercus urophasianus | reverse complement strand
TTTTTTTTTTTTTTTTTTTTTTTTTTTTTTAATGTTCATTTTTTAATACAGTTTCAAATTTTCACAGCCTTTTGCACATTTGCTTTGCTGAAAGTTTTATTCAGGGATAATACACATGTTGAGTTTCCAGTCCCACCAGTCCACAGTACCCCTAAATCACTTTACTCTTGAAGGCTTTTTCCACTGCCTTTCTGGTTGCCCTGCTTTTCTTTTAGAGAGGTGTGTGGCTGATATTTGACATGACTTGTTCTGGGCTGTTTCAATAACAGGTCCCTACAAATAGCCTCGGAATTACTGACAAAGCAACAACTATATTGTAAGCTCAAAAAATAGCAACCCTTTTGAAATTTATGGCAAAATTAAAAATAAAAGATATCCCTTCTGTTTATCCCTTTTGCTTATTTTCCTACCTATTGCTTTACTGCACACTACTACCAAACAGACAGGATTTTGAATCATTGGGAATGACTATGCCCCTCAATAAGAATTTAGCCATATGTAAAATTACACATCTAAATAATCCTGCCAGCTGGTCAGGCACTTGTGACAAGAATCTGCACCAGTCTAGAGTTTCTTGCACTACGAGCTTATAAGGCAAGGCTGTGTAAAGCTCCAGCATGAAGGAAGCATAACATTTTATGAAGTCCGTTTAACTCCCATGAAATCTAAGGCACCTTGCTCTCATACAAAGACAGTGATGATAGAGTCATGGTGAGATAAATAGACTGAGAGTTTCCTATGGTCATTTACAACCAAGCTGTCAAAACAGCTAACAAGAATATAATTCTGTATTGAATTGACTAGTATGGTTAAAACTTAACTCCTGAAAAGATCTCATTCTTCACTGCGTTTTACAGGGCTTCTTGCTTGTTGGCTGTGGTGGGTAAGGAAACTGCTTCACTGAAGGAAGATAAATGAGCTGAGCCTCAGAGATACCACAGGCAGCACGGTAACTTCCCAAATCAAAATGGCCCTCAGGATTTGAAATAGCTTTTGATGGAACATGGGACAGTCCTAAGAACCTCTCAGCATTCTTTAACAGCATTAGTTTCCTCTTCCCAGACTGACTCCCAGTACAACACTATGTTATGCCTTGTGCAGCTCCCCTGAGGGAGATAGCTTTCATCCACAACATTTGCTCAGAGGAATATACTGCTGTGGCTGGACAGGAGGCTTTTAGAATCACTTTAAGTAAAACTGTCTGGAGCAGGATAAGAAACATTCTAACAGAAAGAAGTGCATTGCCTTTGGGATAGATTTGCCCAATGGCTTCTTCTGTGTTCTCCTCCAGGTGCTACAAGTGCCTTAAGAAACATAGATACAACCAAAAGCAGGAAATGACAGCCCTACCAGATAGCTTTTCCCCTACTCTCTCTCTCTTTCTCTCAGTGCTCTCCTGCTGCAAACTGACAGTGCTAAGAGCTTAATTAGCAGCGTGCAGAAAAAGCAGCACCAACACTGCTCCTGCCCTTTGCCCTCTCTCCAAGAGGAACAGCGTTATTGTCTAGAGCTCACTGACAAGGAAGTCAGAGCAATGTGCTTGGGTGACCTTCAGCTCCCGTTAAAGACTCAAACACAACTTTGCGGTTGCTTGTAATGGCCAGCAAAGAGTGGGTGGCCAATCTGCACATCAGCGGTCTCACAAAGCTGTACCAGTATGCAGCACCACAGGTGGCATGGTACCAGGGTTGGACATCTCTGCTGTCACGGGGACTGCATCAGCAACACAATAGCACGACAGCCTGACTGCAGCCCTTTGAAGTCATTAGGAATCTGATTTGAGAATATTGTTATTCCTTCTAAGTCAGCCAGCAGCAGAGGGTAACACAAAGCCTTGTTCTTTTCAGAAGCCGCCCCCAACACCCTTTTCCCAAGCCACACCACAGCACAAGCACTCCTGCGCCTTTCTGAAAATATTTTCAATAACAAAACCAAAAGTAAGGCCAAACCTGCAATCCTCTTCAGTTACAAGTTAAAAAACAACATGTTTTCTTTCCTTTCCTTTCAATTCCCTGCTCCCAACAAAGATAATTTCAAATCAATCTTTAGTTCAACCAAGTAGCGTCACAAAATAATGCAAAGAAAATGAACATTATATGTGATTTCAGGGACCAGAAAACATCACTGCAGGAAGAATTTATTGCTGACCTTCACGCCTACAGCCTGCTGAAGAATATACAATAGTAGTAAATTGGAGAAAAAAAAACTATTTTCATGTTGGACAAACAAAAGAGAAAATGAATAAACCAGAAGTGGTTTTCAGGGAGTGTTTTTCAAGAGTGGAGTAACTATATATGCTGGCTCTGCTTTTGTTTTAGTTTGACAAGCTTCAGTTCTCATGTGCACCTCTCAGCAAAGAGAGGGGTTAAGCAAATACTTAATTAAATGACTTCACACGTTAGCAACCATTGCGTTTGTAGAAATCAGATGTGTTTGAAATATTCATGATGAAATACAAAAATCACTATCCCACTTTCACTTTTCAGTCAAGCTTGAAAATGGGTTTGTTTCTGTGAAAAAATATCAGCAAGATGCACGCTTTATTTATTTTTTCTCTTTTGAGTGAAAAGTACTTTGCAGCTCACTTACATGAATTCATATTAACATAGGCTTCACGGGGATGAGATTTGATATTTCATGTTTTCAGGGCACCGTCAGCCATATTCTAAAACACGACACAAAATGAAGTTTGGGTGTGGGGCTGACAAAGCTGGATGAATTAAGTTTTAAAAAAAGAGTAAAACATTAAGCACTCTTTCAAACTTGAGCACCTTTCTTACAGCAAAAAAGTGAAGTGTAAAATGTTCAGGATTGGGTGAAGTTGAGTTAAAGACAAGGTAGAATTTCAGCTGGTATTATTCAGCTCTGCTAATATGAATGACAAAGAAATTGTATTAAAAGGGTCGTAAAAACAGCAGAGTGAGTTCAGTTCTATTTGAGTTAAATGTTAATTGAACACTTATCACCAGCACACTTCATAAATGCATTGCTTTCACCTATGTAATAAACCACTAGCATTTTACGTGCTGAAGATATGCTGGCAGAGGATGCTCCCCAATACACCTTCATACAAACCATTCTTATTGCCATTCAAAACAAACAGTATTCTATACTCCAATGCCTATCAGAGCCTGCTTGGAAAGCAGAGTCAATTTCTGTAGAAAACACCAGTTTTTATAGAATTTTTTTTTTTTTTTTTTTTTGAAAGTTTCACTGAAAACCAAAAAGATATCAGTTTCGAGAATAGAAAGTTTCAACGAAAATTCAGTGTTATCTTGACTAAGATATTTTGCACAGACATGAAGTTCTTACTCAAAATCCTGCATGGCTCTTGATAAGCAGGTAGTTGGCTTTGGGAACGTCCCTTACCTGCTCACTGTATGAACTCCAGTGGCCCTAAAACACTCCCAGCAAGATCTCAGACTATGTACGTCTTGAAAGGGCAAGGGCACAGATGAAGCATTTCTTGAGAATCCACCGCTCTCTGCTCCTTATAAGCCTCTGAAGAGAGGAGGCCATAAACACTGTGAAGTGCTTTTCCTAAGAACCACTCCATCAGAGTGAGAAAGGTCCTCTCTAAAGCAACTTCAGAAAGCTTCTGTATCACAGACTCTGGTTCTCAGGGAGGACTTTAATTTTCTTGACCCCTCTCAAAAGGAACAAAAGCAATCCAGATTTCTGGATCAGCCCACCTGAGTGTAACACATCTGCAAAGAAGAACCTTTTGGAATGTGATAACTGTACTAACCACAAAGGTTCTGAGTTCAAGATCCTAAGAGCAGTGAGGAGGATTACCAAAGTGCAGACCCCGCACTCCAGGCTAACAGGCACTAGACTACTCGGGACACTGACTGCTGGGATTTTATGAAAAGCTGCTCTGAAGGATAAGGTGTTGAGGCCAGCTGGCATGTCTTTGAGGTCAGTATCCTTCAAAGGAAAGAACAATCCATTCTGATACTCAGGAAAACAGACAGACACATGAGGAGACAAGCCTGGCTAAACAGGGCTCAAGGGAGGAATTTAAAACATTACTGTCAGGTAAGCATGGTCTTAGGAAACCCAAAGGTCAGATGGAGTTGACATTTGGAAGGGATGTCAATGACAATAAGAGCATCTACTGCTACTTTAGCAGTAAAAGGTTGAAAAAAATAGACTATTTGGGACCATGGCTGAATGGGGTCAGGTAGCTTAGTGATAAAGACTCAGATAAGGCTGAAGTTCTTGTCATTGGAGGCATATATCTGGCAAATATGTAGCATAAACGAACAGCATGCACTCAAGGCTCATCAGTCAATGAGGGGAAGAGCTATTAAATAACACTTATCACCATGGCAGAAGAAGTACAGTCCCTACAAAAAGCAATATGTCTTCTGATTCAGTTCATCTGTGTAACCATGCAGCCCCATAACATATTGCCACTGCTTGCAGCAGGCCAGAAGCTGCTTGTACAGTTACAAGGCCCCAGGACCATGGCTCCTCAGCCTCTCTGCTCACGCTTCCCTCGACCCGCCTGCAGCTTTGTTTCACTCAATTTAGCTGTGACAGCAATTTCTCCAATTGATCAGGTGTCTTAGGCTAATTTATTTTACTTCTGTTTATTGTTGTGTGGTACATTCATAGCTTGATTCAGATAGCAGTAAAAAGCAGTTACGCTGCAAAATGAAATATTTATGACTGGCACAGTAATGTAGCACAGAAGAACACAGGCCCAGAACTGTGGAGGAGCTGTAGAAGATGCAGGATGGGGGGGGGGGGCAGGCAGAGGAAGGCAAGAGATGGGGCCCAACCTTAGCGACAGAGACCCCATAGCTCCGAATAGGTCAGTCACAGTCACGAGAAAAAAGCATGCAGATCTTGAACTGGACAAAACCAAATATTCCTCCTGGTAAAGGACTTCGCAGGCTGGCAGCTCTTGGTTGCCTCCTGCACACACAAATTGTCACCTGGGTAAAACCAGAGACAATGGAAGGGCAGGCACAGCACCAGAACAAGGGTAGGAACCAAGTGCATGTAGAATAACTTTAATTTTGTGCTATGATTCCTTCTCCTGTAGTAATTCCTGGGCAACCAGTTCCAGGTGGAGTTACCTCAGCATGAGGCTTGGAGCAGATGGTCTTTTCTAGAGGTCTTTTCCACCCTTAATTATTCAGTGAATCAGATCCGGATTAGTAATTATCAGACTTTCAAGATTTAAATTATACCACCAATAAATTCCTGGCTTCACTTTGGCATAAGTAGCAATTTCTCCTCACCCAAAAAAGGCTTCCAATATAACAATGGCTGGACTGAAAGTAGGAGAAAATGCTACACAACCACAAACTCTGGAAGTCTGGATAGGAGGTGAAACATGGGAGAAAGACACTGAAATAGGAGTATTTTTAGGATGGGATTTTAATCTACCATGTCAACACGTTCAGTCACTCAGTCTTTCAATTTGGCACCATCTGTGCATTGCATTTATTACTTGGGACATTGCGGGATTATATTAATTTGCAATCAGAAATCTATTTGAGAGGAAATAATTGTTTTCAATCCAATTACATTTTGCCATAATTTCTCTGATTTTTCAGTACTTCACTGTGAAAAACAATGAGATATTTACTGTCTTCATTTTGCGGACAACCGAAGATTTTCACATATTGGGAAAGATACATTGATGCAGCTCATTGGTATGCTCTACAGCATCAGTCTGATCACCCAGTCACTTCCCTTAAAGTCGCAGTCATTGCAGCTCCTGCTACTGTGAAGACTCACAATTAGGCTTTACTTTACCCATAAATAGAAAGTAATCTATTTGCAAACCAAATCTTCATGGGAAACTACAGGCTGGGGATACATCTGCTGGGTTGGCATTAACATTTCAGCTCCCAGCCAATTAGGACAAAACAGTAACTTACATTATTCTAGGGCACAGAGTATTCATTCCAAGTTACAATTGCTGGTTTCAACCTTAAAATGACACCTCACCTAGCTTTTCACAAAGCAAGATTCATCAGCTTTTACAGTAACAATCTCTCCTGCTACATGAAAAGTACAGTAGCGCTTAACAACAATTGGACATGAATCTATTAAACTACAATGGATTTTTTTTACCTTCACAAATTATAGCTATATTAATACCGAGTTTTCTATGAACAATAAATGCCAAAAGATTTTTTTTTCCTTCATGATTAGCCTCCTTTTGTAAAATGTAGCCATTTAGTACAATAAAAATTCCTGCTTTGCAGATCAAATGTGAATTATAGCACTAGGAAGCTGGCTTACATGAATAGGCTTAGATAGTGCTAATTATAAAAACAGCATAGTATAATCACACTTGAATTGTGCAACTCCTTTAATGCAATATGGGTGAACCCTTGTAAACTTGGTTGAGAAGGACAAAATTCAGTCACCACACTTTGATGTAGGGCAAAATTAATCATAAAATAGGAATTAAAAACATCAGAAACTTGTGCTTAATGGTAAAATATACTCAAGAACTTGGATATCTAGAAGGGCAGGCCCAGTAACATCTATGCTTCAGACTCATGTTTATGGAGATGTATAGTGATAGGACAAGGGGGAATGGTTTTAAACTGAGACAGGAAGTTTAGCTTAGATATCAGAAGGAAGTTGTTTTCCCCCCCCATCTGTACATCACTGCTCATTTCTCCTATTCCTTGCCATTCATGAGTTCTGTGGCACTGCACAGCAGAGACAAAGTCTGAAACACCATTTCCTTAGGAAGTGTGCTGAAGAGAGACATAGTGCCCAACAATATAAAATCCAGGGCTTCATTCTATCTGTGGATGCTGACTCCCTCTGATCTAAAAAGACAGTGAATACATCACAGAAGAGCCAAATGTTCTAAGTGCTTAATCTTAGCAACATTCTTCTCATTCCAAAAACCTCGTAAGAACCTTCAGGAAGGAAAACTCTACCTTGTAGGACAAGGACAGGAACAACTGGGTCTATTCTTTAGTTTTCCTCGGTCTTTGTTTTTTGTCTGCACATTTCAGAGCTAATAAAGTAAGGTACCCAGGCGGACACAAACTTGTTTTGGGAATTATCCATTAGACATATTACATTAATACTTCTGGTTTTATTCAGCATATTCACAAACTGGCATGCCAATAGATCTTCACCATTCCAGCACTGTCTTTTTTTCCCTTCTTTTTACAAATAAATAAATAAATGAAACACCATCAATACTTTCATTGTCAATACAGACAATTATAGGAACAAAATGGGATTTACAAAATTACTACATGAATAAAGCTAACACATGCAATACACAAATAAAGCAGTCTGCATTTTGCCACCCGTAAATCCTGCACACTGTTAAAATCAATGTAATGTAGCAGAAAGGCCTCTGGTGTTGAACTGTGTGCAGCATTAATTTCTACTACATGAGGAAAATTGAGAAATCCATATCACAGAAAGTTGTCTTTTTCTTTCTCATGAAGTTCTGTGATTGACGCTTTAGCTGGAAAACCTTAGAATGTAACCCAACGTTAGATCAAAGATTTTATATTCCAAAGACTCTGCTTCACATTTAGAAAAACATTTCCTGTTCATTGCCAGTTCTGCTCTGCAACAGGACAACAGAGAATCTGTTATACTTTCATCTTAGCTGCCTACAAGATCTCACACATGAAGATCTTCATGCCTCTGCTTTCTACTTGAAAAAAAATACTGCAGTCCATTCTCTTCATCTCTAAAGTGTTTTCTAGGCACAATTCAAACCCAGAATACAAAACTTCTATCACAGCACCAGACAGTTCTAATTGATTCCCATTCAAAGCTAGGCTTGTTGGGAAAGAGCCAGCCACTATTTTCTTGCGTAAGACCACAGAGAACGGCTAAAACAGATCTGTATGGATAGAGGCATCCCAAACACATGCCAGAAAACGGGTGCTATTTCTGGCTTGCCATGGACTCACAGTCCTGGTGCTGAAGGCTTCCTGCTTGTCTGTTGCTACAAAGGGCAAAGCCAGCCCACCTCACTGTTGTTCTTGATTTACACAGCTCCTGTATTTTGGTAATTCATTATGATAAAAGGATATGAAGAGTAAAGAGGAGAGTGAGCAGTACTAGTTGTTTCACAAGAGGGTAAAGGGGCAGGGAGACTCTATTGCTGTCCTGCCATAGCTTGTGTCCTGCAGCAGCTTTCTTGGTAGGAAGTAGAAGAGACAGTGGAGGACAAACACTGCAGACAAATTGAAATACAAGAGTTTTTAGAGCCCTGGAGAACAGAGACAGCTGGAAGACAGAGGAATCCTACAAATAAAAAAAAAAAAAAAAAAAAAAAAAAAAAAAAAAA
>NW_024884364.1:10093998-10136011 GCF_019232065.1 Centrocercus urophasianus | reverse complement strand
AGAACAAAGGAAAAAGTCATTTGGAAGTGTAGGGAAGGGCAATTAATTGGGAGAAAGAGGTGGAGAGAGAAGGAGACCAATCTAATTTTGAAGAATAATTAATGCATTACACATAGATTGGTTTGATTTGCAGAGGTGAGAGGGTTATGTCATGAATTGATTTGGAGGACAAAATTAATCAATGAGTTAGTGGTACTACTCAGCTTTAAAATGTTTACTTATGCCAGACAAAGAATCAGATTCCCAGAGGAGGGATTCAGTTTTTATAGATAAATTCCTTCATGGTGCCATGCTCCATAAATGAATTAATGGGCAGTTTACTGTTAAACAATTAAGCATTACATGACTTGATTATTTTTATTTCAAAATTAAAGACTAAAATCTTCAATTCAGGCTCAATCTCAGGAGAAATAAACTGGGGTCATTACAGCAGCAGCAACACATAAACAAGAATTTTACAGTTGTCCCCCTCACTGGTCCAATAAAACCTCTCCTCTGGTCTCAATATTAAGCCATCTGGTTGTACACGTAGATCAAATTCTGCAGGTTAGCCTAACTAAGATACTAGTAAGGTGATCATAGCAGAGAAGAGAAGAATTCCCACGTAACCAGAGAAGTCTAACAGTAGAACAAAAATACTCCCCAAAAAAAGGAGTTTTCCAGGTGTCTGAATTCCTATGAAATTACGACTTCAAAGCTGCTGACATCTTTATTGCATTAGTAAAACTAAGTAAATAGGGATAGTAAAACTAAGCAAATAGTAAAGCTACCTAAATAGGTCTTCCTCTTCCCCAAAGGCAGCAAGAAAAGTTGAGGCCCCAGTTCAGGAGGAGTACCACCAGTACATCTTCAAGAGTGACAATGGTAGCCAAATCCTGCCCAGTCAGAGGCTGCTGTGGGGTCAGAGCAAGTGCAGTGACCTGGCCCATGGAGGAACAAAACTGAAGATAGCCCAAATAAAAGTTATGAAAAAGATACCTCATGGATCTATGAGAAAGCTATAGCTCAAATCCCAGAGACTTACCATTTCCCTAATTCCTTACAGTTCTCAGAATGAAAGATAAAATTAATCTTACAGCAACTTTATTGTTAAGAAGGAATTTTGTTGGCTATTAGGTAAAATTCAGTACTGACACAAAAAAGTTTTTTTTTTCCAGAAAAATCAATTTTCAACAGGAACCCTGTTCAATTGTGCACTTCCCAGAAGACAAAACATTTGAGACGTAACAGAAGCCCTCAGAGATTAACAGTAGAAATGTCAGAAAACACGGGGGGAAAAAAATGTTCAAATTCCTTGCCAGTGAGAAATACTACTCAATAATTACAGTAAAAATTCCCCCAGACCTTCCTTAGCAATGTTTCCTACCTATCAAATACTCCTTTATTCCAGGGTCATCTGCGAGAAAGTGGTTACATTAGCCAAAGTCTACGGTAGTCATAGTGACAAGATAGAGCCTCAGAAATTGCATTGTAGAAGTGATTGTGAAGGGATTTGGAAAGGAAGAAAGATGGGATGCCTCACCTAGACAATAAAAGTAAAAAATGGGTTTTTGGTGCTGTATGTTACGAATTTCTTCCAGTACTCAAACATAAACATTTCCTAGTAAGAGAGAAGCCTAATCATTTCTTCCATTTCAACCAGAACTCCTGGTGACTTTGTAGCCTCACAGACCTAAGCATTACAGAAAGAAAAGAGGTATCACATGTAACTTCTTGGAACTAAGGACACGTCATAGAGGCTGAGCTACTTTTGGTAGTTCACCAAGATTTCCACTGTCAGAAGACAGAGAAATAACTGAATGTGTACCGGGACACAGAAACATATCATGACAAGAAGAGTGATAAAGGTAGCAATCGCACAGTAGAAAATGCAGACATAGTTACCCACTGCTTTTCTGCAACACAAATCATGCTGCTAAAAAAAAATCACTGAAATATTTCTTGTCTGAACAAGCAGCTTCTACTGTTGTTACAAAGGTGTGCAGCAGTGAACAAAGACAGCAGGAAGACAATGCTCTAGGTAACTCCAGCAGGCTTGGACACAACAGACCTCTGCATTAAGCGGAGACAATCTTTGTGAGGACTTTCACCACAGTGACATGCAGGTACACTTGTGATCCTAATAATCTGAGCAAAAGGGATATTTAGATTTGAATCTTGCTACGATGGCTTCTGCAAAACATTATTGGAAAGTAATTGATTGTCTTGGATAATTTCAGTGGAAGAGGGTTGAGCAAGATGTAGCCTGTGCATTATTTATAAATTCCACAACTCCGTTATTTTACCTAATGCATGGCACAAGTGTAGGAGGGGAAAAAAAAAAAAAACACACTCAAAATTAAAGGAAACAAATGTTACAGAATCATCAAAAATATTAAAAGATAGAAAATGTCCTTGTTCGTAACCTGTGAGACTATTATTTCAGCTCTCCTGAAAATGTAGAGAAATCAGAAAGATTGTTTCTGTTTCACTGATTTTTTTTTTTTTCTAGAAATAAAAGTTTCCAGCAGCATGGGAATTTAAAGTAAATGGAATTGTCTCTGGAGGAGTACAATCAAGATTATATTTTCTTGTTAGCTTCTTTAAAAAGAAAGTAAAAGCTTACAAACAAAGAAAAATAAACAGAGAACAACAAAATATTTTTAAAACTAAAGAATATCCCTTGTATTCTCTTCTGCAGATACTATATATTTTGGCAGTAAATTTTATTTGTGCTTGACAAAAAATCAAAATTCAGCAGAGAAAAGGATAAAAGTAAATTTGATAGTTGTGTCCTGGAATTAGATTTTCTCAGTTTGTGTCTTCAATACAGAATTAGCAGAGCACCTGCCGGGAAAAGCACTGAGGACATGAGCTGCCCTCAGAGGATGGCTGCCTTCACATTCTAGCTCTCGGTGACAGCAGGAAACAAGCAGCATCAATTTGGGTGCCAGCTGGGATTCTACACCACTGATGGGAGAGTTTGGACACCTCAGGCCAAGCCTGCTGAGAAAGCTGCTTGGAGATCAGACACGTAATCTGGGGGATGAGGGAAGCTGATGTTGAACTGGGGCTCTCAGCTTAGAGTCCTCTCTCAGGAGTCTCAGCCTTTCCTTCACGCTCCTATGACTATACAAAATAATAAAAAAAATAAAAATCAGCATTTCCAAAAGCTGTATCTATAGATCTGGGGATTGCCATTCAAATGTTGAAGAGCAACACTAAGCAGAATCACTTGGAAAACCTTAGAAACCTCTAGTTTGAAGCAGTGGTGGGCAAGAGGAGAAGGAAACAGCCTGAAAACTGCATCCTTTCTCTCCTGAACATTCACTCTAAAAAGTTCAGATCAAACTCTCGTGCTTGGATTTTTTTTTCTGCTTTAACAAATAGGAGCTTACAAATTTTACTGGACCAAGGCCCAAAGGCAAACTAAGCTGTGCAAGCAACTTTCCTCTAAACAGAAGCAGTTTAGTTGCTGACAGAGGGATGGAAAGTGTCTGTGTGTTTTTTAAAATGTGGGTTTTTTTTTTTTTTTTTTTGGGTGCCAGATTCAACAGTTTTAATCAGCTAAATTTGCACATGTTGTGCAAATGTTAAATCTCTCAGTCAAGCCACGTTCTCCCTTCTTTTCAATGAAAACAGAAAAAGAACTGTAACTTGAGGAAACAGTCACAAAACAGCATGAAAAAGAGACAAATCGCATCAGTTACCCCTTGTCTTTTCTGAAGCAAATTAATATCTAGCATTTCCTCTTATGCAGAGTATATCAGTGGTCAGGTGAAAGATCTAGAACAACCCAGCCGCAATGGAAAGAAGTGCTAACATATATATTATCAACAGATGAATTATCCAGTAACACACAAATGGGTCCTTCTATTAGGAGTTCCTCTCTTACTCTCTCTGGAGGAAAAACAAACAAACAAACAAAAAAAAACAAACAACACCAACAAAACAATAGGGAAGAGAGGGAAGGGAGAGAGAGAAGATTATTCATTCTGAAGAAAGCTATCATTTCACGTCTTTCAAGCAGCCACATCCTAACATGGATCACCAAGGAAAACAGGGGTGAGGATAAATCATGGAACCTTACATTTGTCCCAGGCATAAGCAGCAAAAAAAAAAAAAAACAAACAAACAAAAAAAAACATTTACACAAAATTCACCGCTAGGTTCTGCCGTCCTCCTTCATTTAGGGAACAGCTGCAGGAGTATTTTTGACTTTTGTCCCTGTTTCCTTCCAGAGGACCATAGCCCATGAACGTGCCTCTTCAGTCTACAGGAACTGAACAAGGCACTGTGCAATAGTGGTACCAAGGATTATATTCAATCCACTGTACTCTGCTTCAAAGATTTGTTCACCCACACTCCTGCCACTCTTAACCAGGTACAAATAAGTTTCAAATCCTGTTAACATTGCAGGATTAGTGTGAGACCCGATGCTGGCAGATCACAGTCTGTCCCAGCATAACAATCTTGCTGAATGTTGCAGTAGTTCAAATCCCCCCCGTGGGATCTTACTCACCCTGAACAAGATTGACAGATCTTTGGCTAAATTACACTAATCCATGTCACCAATAGAGAAGAGGATTCTTGTTTTTTATTCTGCAAGTCAGCTTTTGGTCTAGTTTGAAGGTGAAGAATTTGTCATTAAAATAAAAATATACATTTGAAAATCAACAGGCTTTTAATAAACAAGTCAGAAATCATGCTCTTCTTGAAAGACAGGAAAGATCCAGCTTTCGAGGCTGAAGTAACTCACAGTCATGGAAACAGCACAACAAAACTCAGTGGTAAAAGCTAATTTGATATGAAGATAAATGTCTGAGTCAATAATAATAAAATGCCCTTACTAACAAATGTCTGTTTGCTCTTCTGAATTTTGTAAAGTTTGCATTTCAGTAGAAAAAAAAAAAAAAAAAAAAAGAAAAACTATGGTTTATTATTGATACTTAACCTGCTTGCATTTATTAAAAGTGTTATTTCTCAGAGAATACATTCTAAACTCTCTAAATTCTGTCGTCTCTGAAAGAGTGAGAACAGCATGCATCCACTTTTCTGGCAGTGCCTGTGCATTCTTGTATGGATTATTCAACATTATAGTTGAACAACTGATCCTTGCCAAAGCCTCTGCACATGCAAAAATGTGTCAGAAGAAATCTGTGCTAGTAAGACTTACACTGTCCTGATCTATACCCTGTCCAAGCAGCTATAACTAATGTTAGTCTGACCAGAAGTCCATTCTGAGCGGAGGGTAGGAAAAGCAGACAGATCTGCTTGCAGGTGCTATGTGCAGGGATGGATGCAGTTTCCTCTTCAAGAGTCTGCTCTCAGACTGGTTGTAAGCATACATATTCCTAAAGCTGAACAAGCCTAAACAGGAGGGTCTCTGCATGCTACTCAGAAAAAAAAGCTTACAAAATCTCTCTCCTTCCTTACAGTTTCTAAGAGATGAAGAGATAAGAAGTCTGTAAAAGAAAACCATGTTCCAGTTTTAAAGGATTGATAGTCTAATTTACAGTTTTAAAATCTGCTAAGGCTTTACAGCAATATTTCTCTGAAGTGAATCTATAAGAAAAAAAAAAGTGAAATTTGAGATTAAATTGGAAAAAGGGCTTTTCACATTGATGAACTAAAGCTGATGTGGTGAATTTGTATCACTTGAAAAATCTCCCCATTAGGTCTCAAAAGAGAAGGTAAATGAGAGATAAAACCCAGCTCTACAAACCCTATAAGAAGATAAAACTATGCAAATGTTCTCCTTTCCATCTCAGCAACATTTTTCTTGGTGTCACAAGGTGGTGCTCTTCCTTTCAAGTAATCCATTTCACCTTACCAGCAACCTCACTTAATTTACAGAGAAAAGCATGCTTTGACACTTGTCCATACACACTCTCACTGTACTAGTAACGAGAAAAACTTCAACTATAATGCTTTTCTAGAATAAAGATGTAGAAAAGACAAGATTCTTTACAAGCAACGTGCATGACATCTAAACACGGCCATCTGGACACAGTAATGCATGACTGGCTCAAAGTTCTTCTACAAACTTCAGAAAACTGGATTAGGTGAGAGTTTAAAACTCGTGGATTTGTGGCTGTTTAACAGCAAGTTCAATTTACCTAAAACTTCCAACTTTTTTAAAGTATTGTTCTAATGATTTAATTACTCACGCAATCAATAACGCAATCCCAGTGCTGCTTAATTTATACTAAATCTATTTTACACCATGCTCACTTACTTGTTCCACTGTTAACACAATGAATACAAGGCATAATTGCACTGACGATATCAAGGAGCATTTGACAGAGAGGCCTAGAGAGATGTAGCTTGTGGAACGCACTGTGGTATTTGGAACTTGGGGGCATTAATTTGTCCAGTTAATCCTTTAAAAATGGATCACAGTACAGAAGGTATCTGTATCTCCCAATCATCTCCTGATTTATCAGGCCCTTGAGATTAGTGGGATAGATTAAGTCTCCAAAACATCTCATTTTCAACTCTCAGAAAACTCATTAAGGTAGTACCGTACCACAGTTCACTGTCTGCTGCTTTCTTCACATTCAAAATTCTGGAGAAATTTCAACAGCTTTAGATACACAGAATGTCTGAAGCACTAATCATAGGGTCATTCAGGCTGAGAGGGCATCATCATGCAGAATATGAGCATTTAGCCAAGAGATAAATGGTAACTCCAAGTACCTCTGTGCTAAAATGCTACAGAGAAAAGCAAACAAACAAATCAATGCTTGCCTCATATCTATAAGATATGAAGATGGCCTAATGCATAAAAACAAAAATACGTCACAAGCATAATAAGCGAGATGAGCGTACAATCAGATGTTGTAGTTATGAGGAACACCAGAGAGCTTGACTACATAGTTATTACACCAAAGCAGAAAAGATAGGATGCTTACCCGTATCCTGGGCTCACATATGAAACTCCAGCAGATTGGAACTCCAGAAGAGATCCTTCCCCACTGGTAGCCAGCTCTTAAATAGGTCTAGGACAGGTGGAGCCAGCCTCCACCCCTTCCGGCAGCACAGGAGAATTGCCTTCACCTGTGCTCCTCTGGCTGACTCATGGCTCGGCTCAGGTGATCAATCAGAGGTTCAGGCTGTGATTCAACAGTTCCAATACAGCTGAGACAACAAAATATGTAAGCTAGGCCTGTACAGTAAGTTGCCAAGATAAGAAAACATTGCCAGGAATGTGACGCAAAACCAAAGCACTGCAGATACAAAATAAAGAATGAGATGGCACATATCTAAAGGCTGTATGGAGTACAGAGAGGAAGAGAAGTAGTGCTAAGGGAGGATGGATGAATTGAAGTCTATCATTGCCTTACCTACGCTTGAATTGCTCTCTGCAAATGCTGTAAGCACTTCAAAAATTCATACGCATCAGAAAAGAAAGAAAACAACCTTCTCCCTTCATCTGATACTAAGTTAAATACAAATTCAATTTTTTTTTGAGGTACTGAGGATCTCAAAAGTCATTAGAGCTTTCAAAACTCCCGAATCTTCAGAAAGAACTAATTCATGAATATTTCTTGTCTCAGAAAATCCCATTTCTTTACTGTGTCTGGGGTATGACATATTGTGCCTATTTATTTCTACTCCTCATGTGTCAATTCCTTCCATACTACAGAGGGTCTTCCCAGCTAACAGGGAGCACAGATGATATAGATCATCAACCCAGCATTTCCAAATGCCTCTTGATTTGCCACTGAAATATGTAATGCTGTTACATGCCAACAGTGTGAACATCTCTAGCACCTTTGAAAACTGAAAGCAGAGAACAGTGTGAAGGGAAAAAAAACAAAATAAGTACAAGAGAACAATAAACACAATGATTATGTTGGGGAAGTTCATGTTTAATTTATTAAAACTCTCCTGCTTTTTGCTATAGGGGAGAGTTGCTGGGGAATTCCCAGTGCATTGCACCAATGCTCTGCAGCAACCAGGAGCTCTGCTGCACAAGCTTGCCCCACTGTAGCAGCACCTTGAGACCTGCTCTTTAACAAGGCAATGTCAACAGGAACATTTACTGCACTACGCAGCTCTTACCATCCAGGGGAACAATACCCTTATTCTCAGCAGCCCATCTTCCAGACACCATATTCAGCCAGAAAGTAATTGTAATCCTGTAGAAAGCTCTTTTTTAGCAGAATCAATCTATTACCATGTATCAGGAGAGGGACCAACTTTTTACAGAGTCTGGTCCTGATAGAACCAGGGGGAATGGCTTTAACTAAAAAGGGGAGATTTAGGTTAGAAGTTTGGAAGAAATTCTTCACTCAGAGCAGTGAGGCATTGGCACAGGCTGCCCAGAGAAGCTGTGGTGCCCCATCCGTAGAGGTGATCAAGCCTGATTGGATGGGGCCCTGGGAAGCTGGGTAGAGATGGGGGGTAGCAGTTCTGCCCATGGTAGGGGGTTGGAGCTTGATGATATTTAAAGTCCCTTCCAAACCAAGACATCCTATGATTCTATGATCAGATATGTCTGCAGGAGGGTCCAGCTTGGATATGATGGTGTGCTGGAATCTCAAGTAAAACACCTCTTCACTCTTTCATAACTCTAACGCTGAAATGAAATAATCCAACTGTTGAGTGGTCATAACTGGCAGTAAAAGTGTCTCCCAGCAGTGGTCCAGACAGATAGGACCCCAGGAACAGATGTTTATCTGCACATCTAGCAATCACTAAGAAAGCAAAGTTTTATGCTTAAAACTTACTGAATGAAGGTTTCCCTCCAAGCCTCTCACTTCTTCAAACTATTAAAAATAAACTTATCCGATATCTCACAATAATACACTTCCAAAACTCCAAAAAAAAATTCCTTTTTTTTGATTTGGCACTTCTGAAAATCACTAGGAAAGGTGAAATGCTTTAACTCCAACACATCTAGGGACAGGTTACTCAGCTGTGCTCTCAATGTCCATTCTGCCTCTGTTGGCTTTCAAGAACAGTATGTGATATGTCTAGGGGCTGGTAAGAACCCGAAAGTGCATTCTGAAAGAATGTAGGACTTTGTAGAAGTTTGGGTTCCTTCACCCCTGAACATAAACAAAGAAGCAACAGGGATATTGACACACAGCTGCCTGAGCAAAGGACAGGAGCCACCACTGCCAATATCGTTTCCCCTCCGGAGGCAGGTAGAGGAAGAACTTCATAGGACATAATTAGTTTTGCAGTGGAAAACAAATCAATTGGAAAAGCAAGTTTTCAATCCTCTGTCTAACACAATAACAGGAAGCATAACATTGATTTTGGTTTGAGGTGGATTAGTCTCTGCCACGTGGTATGTGTGGGGCTCACTTTGTTTTATTTATTTTTTCCTGTCTAGAAGGTGACAACTTCAAATGAGTTAAAGCTGATTTCTAAGCCCTTCCTTCTGGTGTTCTTGCTAACGGTGCACCTACAAAACATTAGAGCTGTATCTAACCATCAAAATCCCAGAGATGGTGGCCTCAAGTCTGTGTAGAGACTTAATGAGAATCCAACATTCTTTACAGCATTTGACATGATAGTGTCTAGTACAAGAGACAAAACTTGCTAAACAATTAGTTTTAAACAGAACAGTCATATGTTGCCAGACTATGTCACTTCTTCTCCTGCCCTCTCCCCACCTCATGATTCTTCTTCTGCCTTCCACCCAAGAACAGGCACATTCACCTCCATCTAACACTTTTTTCTTGCTGTAAACCCGTATCAACATTTTGGAAGATTTAATCAGAAGAAACATTGGGCAAGGAGAGATCAGTAATTGATTATGCTGTTTCTTCCTTTAAATGATTCACATCTACCGTAGCAGTTCAGTGATTTCTGCTAAGGTGGATCTCCATCCTAAGCAAACTTCTACTAGCCAGAGAGCAGTTGGGATTTACAGTATGGCACATGAGGAAGAGTGATCAAATGAATTCATTTTACAACTTTTAATTAAATAATATAAAGAAGCAAACATCAGAGGAAGCCACAAGAAAAATGTAATTACACCTCTAATAAGCAAGTCAGCAGTTACAGAAAAAAAAAAACAACAATGAACACAGAATTTGTCTAAAAAATACCAGTGCACACAGTAGAATAAATATTGCAATGTAATTATTAAAAGATTACATGAAAGAACTGATGAGACTGATCGTTCCCAGAAAGCACAAGAGTATAAGCACATCAAAGAAGCACACGCAGAAATATCAGGGCATTCAATCACCAACTGTAACAATTTAAAAAATAAATTAAAAAAAGCACCCCCCCAAAAAAAAAAAACCGAAACCAAACCAAACCAAACCAAAAAACTAACAACAAACAAAACAAAAAAAATAAACACCATACAGGTTGAATCAAGAAGCAGAATAATAAATAAATAAATAAATAAATAAATAAATAACAAATGAAAAAACAAAACCACAAAAGGTCTCCCATCTGAAAATGTGACTGGATGTCATCTGTGAATGATGAGCCTCAGTTCAAAAGGCAACAAGCAGAAGCTCTCGCTGCTGCTACTGCACTTCCATCCTTTGAGGATACTGCACAAGGATGACAACCCACCACTGAAGTGACTGCAGAAAATTAGAGCTGAAGACATAATTCTCTCTAAAAATGGGAGCTCCTACAACATTACCAGACAGCTGTGATCTTCACTACTTTCTGAACAGTCACAGAAGTGATACACTAGCTCCCAAAGTCTGTCTTTTAACACATGAGTAAGTCCCAGGTGCCGGCAGCACTCAGAGCCAGCCCAGACTTTATTACCCAGCTTTGTAGAAGCCCAGATTTCTTGTTCTGTGCAGCACAAGCCGAAGGAAGACCAGACAGACTGTGCCTTTCTGCAGGATTCTACCGCTTGATAGTGAGAAGATGGAACACGTCTCCCTCCTTGTCACAGGCTACTTAAATAACAGATACCTGTTTCATGCATTTTCTCAAGCGCCCTGGCGAAGCTTTCATTCCTGTACTTTTACATCAGTTTATCAAAGTCTAGGCGGTTCCTAATACATAAAGCAGACACATGCCATAAATCACAATATATGAACCGTATTGAGCTGTCCTCGTATTTATATAGGTATTGTAATAAGAAACCATGTAAGAATACATTTTTCTAGATTGTTTCCTGTCAGAGAACTGCACGCTCCCAGGAAGGTAACAAACAGACCTATGAAAGAGTATCCTATGTAAACTGTACCCCAAGAGCAGTTCCTGCTGACTTCTGATAAGAATTATACTCACAGCAGCTCCTTTTTCTTTCCAACTTAACAACATCTGCTGATAGTTTGGAAGTTTGAAGAGTGATACACATACTGTAAGAGCAAAGGTTCTCAGTGACCTCGATCTTGAGACACCTTGAACATGGCTTGCATTAAATCTCACCTAGATGCAAGACACTAACGCTTCAGAAAGAAAAAAATGAAGAATACCTGTCCTGTGATAAATCCCAGCAACTACTTTTTTCTTGAATTGCTGCAATTTAAATATTTTCCACTTAATCTCCAGCTACCATTTTCTAATATTTCTGGGGAAAAGAAATTAAACTAATAAACTAATAAACATTTTTAATGAAAAAAAAAAGTCTATCAACATTCCTCATGTGAAAATACGTACTCTAGCTATTTTAAATAGACTTTATATCCTTTGCCTAGAGCTCAACATTAAGCTGTATTTTTTCACAGTGGCACAGTAGCTCCTGGGTTTTGAAATTCCTAAGTATTGTAATCTACAGTATGCTATGTAACCCAAACTCCTCAACCAGACTCCTCCTACCACAATGCATTTGCACTTAATTGTAATAAAGAATAGTAATGTTCACTCAGGAAATCTGTGCTGCACTATGGCAAAGTAGTCTGGAGCCTGAACAATTCCCCAAAGGATTTGCAGATAGTTCAACCCAGTGTTAAATGGATTCATCTTCATTCGACTTTAAAAGTCTTGGGGGAAAGAGATATTTAACTAGATCTGATACCAAATTAAATATTCATTGCAGCTACCTGATTTAAAAATTTGTTGATTTTCAAGGCTTACTTTGTATTTCTTGCTTGCTTCTGCCATGAATGCCTCAATCCCTTCTTCACTGCAAGGCTCAGAGCATGGAATCCTTTCCCAAAAATCATTTCAAATCACATTGGTTCTTTCTTTCTCCAAAACTCACAATTCCTTTATGATATCCTCAGGAATATTTTGCTTGGGACACACAAATAATGGATGTGCATTTAATTTATCATTAACAGTGAACACTGCAGCAGCCAGCAGCTTACTCTTGCCAAGCAACACTTCAGGAAAGTTGTCTTACACAATGATTCAGCACACTGGAAAAGGCAGCCAGCCTCGCCATACACTTGCAAAGCACCTTGTGTACTCCCACATTGGAAACAGCAGAAAAACCATGTAGCTGAAATTCACAATAGCTCTACAGATTTGCACTGCTAACTAGAAATTACACTGGAAAGTTAAGTAAGAAAATGGGCTGCACATTCCTCTATCCCTCACAACTAAACAGTTATAATGGAATTTCCTCAATAAAATTCTTTTTTTAAATTTGCCTCCAACAATTTTATGGAAATACTGATCAAGTTTGAGAGAGCTTTTAACATCTCATTAAAAATTAACCACTTGTTGTATTGACAGTTTGCAATGTGATTGTCTTTGCAGTTTGGGGAGGTTGAGTTTGTTTTATTCTCATTTGTAAGAAAGCCTTTGTGAATGCATTCTTTCTTGCAGGGTCAAGAGAACTTCGATAAAGCACGGCACAATTTGATGGGGTTTCCTTGTTTAAAAGTCATACTATTTTACAGTGTCTTTAAATTTTTTAGAAAAAAATACAAGTTCTTCAGACACTCCATTCTACTGAATTTAATAAAAGCAAGCACCCTCAAAGAATGTAAGGCTCAATATTTTTACCCTCGGGAATAGTGATTTACAGAAAGTTCTTCCAAGGAAAAGCAGGAAATAAACAATACAGCCATTTCAAGTAAATGATATTTCTGTTTCTATTACATGCCTAAGATCTTTCATCTTTTCATAAAAGAGCATGAACTGCACCTAACTCAGAACAAAGGAAACTTTAAGTAGGTATGTATTTGCTGAAGGACAAAGAGAAGGGCTGTAATTTTCTCCATGAAGAGTTTCGCTCAAGGGTGCATCATAAGAGTGTGTACCTTAAGCATGTACCTTTCCAGCCACATGGGCTTCCCATCCAACACTGATGAAGGGCACACAAATATTATCCACTTCCAAGTATCTCAACCCAATAAACAATGTCCAAATCCTAACAGTAGCTGAAAAGAAAGACTCCCTGGTGACCCCTGTCCTAAAAATGCCAACAGTAATAAATACAGAATAGCCTGAAGAATGTGACTATCCTCTTAAAAATAGTCCTCAGAAACACTTGACTTATCATAGGACATCAACTCAAATCTCCATAGTTACTTTGCTATTTAGAACCAGTACGAGAAAATAGAAAAACAGTAAATTACAGGTATTAGGACACCTCAAAATTAGGAAGAATAGATAAGCAAGAACTGTGTAGATTTCTTTCAAACCCTTCCTTAAACTTCTAACGCAGATGTGAACATTTCATTGCTAAATAATACTGTATTCTAATTTTAGAAATTCTCATTGAAGAAGAATGAACAAAAATTATTGAAGTGCAAGCACAAGTTAAAGGAAATTGGAATACTGAGGATGAGTTTGCCTAAAACTTGGCAACAAAGAATAAATCTTATTTTATAATATAAAACAGATTTTCAGCTTTAGGAACTCTGGTGATTCAACTTAAGAAATCATGCAGTTTACCATCTGTCTTTTCTCAGAGGTTATCTACACAGTTTTCCTGCAAGTAGCACCTGGATTTGCAGGATGTCAAGATGACATGAGGTTTACCATAGGACAGAGTTCCTGATCATTGCCCAGTACTCCCCCTTGTCCTATCACATACTGCCACCAAACAATCTGCTAGGCAGGTTCCAGGCATTTTTGCAATGTAGTTTAGTTATGAATTACAAGAAAGCTGAAAAACATGAGGGAATAGATAGCACATATGTGCGATTAGTAAACCTCAGCAGGATTGCTCTGATTGTTCATGTCCTCAAATGCTTGATGATGCCTGAAGAAAAAGAGTGAGGCTGTTAGTTTTAGCTCTTTCTCCAGACATGAATTATACTGAAAGATAAATATATTCATCATCATGCTATTATCATTAAACAGAAACTTGATTCTCTATTTTATGAATGTATATGTATATGTATATGTATCAAAGTGTTTATATTCAGTTTCAGTATACATTTCTCATATACATGTTTTATACATGCATGTGTTTGTGTGTATATTCATTTAGATCCTCCTCAAAGTGTTACTGTATTACATGTGTGGAGAGAAAGCTGTATTAGAAACATACCTCTAGTGCCTCAGGGATAAAATGACCTCATTACTGGCTGCAACATTTCACCATCTGATTGGATTCATATTTCAGCAGAACAAGAAAATAAACAGCTCTCAAAATAAACCCCTGCCCTCTGTCGTAATGGGTAACCTGCTGAGCCTATCTGGTCAGCCATGTTTGTCTCCCCTTCTCTGTAGCAACTGCCACCAGAGATCTGAGGGGATGGCTTTGTCCTCCAAAAACAGCAACATGCGACTTAAAAACATGGGCAGCTCTCTACCTGCAAATTAACCCAATGACTGAGAGATAATAAACACCGACTTCAATTTCTTTCTCACCTATAATATTAGCAAAGCCATCCACTGGGGCCAGGTCAGCTTTCTCAGAGACAACACTGTGGCCAAAAAAAATCCATCCATGGTGATATTTCCTTACTGGTTACAAGCCCCCATCTGTTCCTCCAGTTGGCAGTGCCTGTGCCATTTCACCCCATTGTTACGTGTTGGGAGATTAGTGAGCACCACAATGCAGAAAGAATGGGAAGGCAGATGGGAAAGTAGAGTTTTCTCATATAGTTAAGTTTCATTTCCTGGCACCTGAGCAAGAGGAAGAATAGTCAGAAAGGCCAGAGTTAAACTACACAATATTACAGTGCACTCAATGGGAAAAGTTTTGAGTTTCAGGACAGACAAACAAATGCATCACTGTCCATTCAGGAGGCCAATCTAGTTCCTGGCTAGTATAGAACCAGATGAAGGAGAAGGACCTCATGCCATAACAGCTTTTGTTGTTTGTAGCACACTTACACCAAATGCCCCTGTCTCTGTGTAACTCTAAATTACCTTGCAGCTGACAGCCCTTTCCACACCACTGCTGCTGCACTAACAGGTGCTCTCAGGAGACCCAAAGATTGCAGAGAGGTGACCTGCTCTGCTTATTATCAGTTACTTACATGGTACAACCACCACATTATTGTAGGAAGAAGAGTATTACAACACAAAACCCCCTTCTTAAAGAGGTTTAAAACCAAAGTCCTCCACCTTGCAAAAATTTGAACCACAGCTCATAATTTTTTGCTTGAACACACACGGTTGCACAAGATGGTAGCAGAGCTGGGCTCACAGTATGCAACACAACACAGCTGGGCCAAGCTCCCACTGACATTACCATTTTGGAATGAAGCACTGGAGGTGCAAGCAGCTCGAAATGGGGCAGAAAGATGCTGAAGACGCAATTACCTGTTTGTGGGTGTTATCATGTCATTGTTGTCTACTGCTTGAATCACACCATGGATGAGGGAGGATTTTATTCAAGTATAGGAGACATGTAAATAACTGCTCTGATTTCTTTTATTTCCTTCTTATACACAAAAACCTGTAACAGATTATACAACATTGACATTGAAACTCCAGAAGTGAAATTGTTTGTGACAACAGTAATTGTAATTAATAGGGCTGTGCAGATCTTGGCAAGTGAAGAATAAAGAAATCTCGTGAAAGGCAGCAATAACATCACTCACAGTGGAAGTATGGCTGTGGGCTGACACACGACTCAACTACCCTATTCCATCAGACCTGGCCCACATCACAGGATCTGCCAGGTTGGTGGCAAAGCACTCGCTGATGCTGAATTGTTAGGATATAGGGAGGTTCAAATATATTGTCAGCACACTACACAGCTATATTTATATTAGGCTTCTTTATATATATATATATATCGAAGATCTTTTATGGAGTATTATTCAGTTTCAGCCAAGCTAAGACGACTGCTGAAAATAAAATTTACTCAAAGGAGTAACATGAAACAGAGTAGCTTGATATTGTTACCACAAAAATCTAACACAAAAAATCTTATTTTGTGGAAGGTTTACTGAGTACCTGAACAACATCCATACCTCCAAAAGACAAAACCCAGGTCCATTTGGTGCTGAAAACAGGACAGAGCTAAGAAACAGACATGCCATAATATTGTTCTGCTAAACTACTGCCATACTCATTTCTCCTCTTTGGCAAAACTGATTTAGTACCAACACAAGCAACATCACGGAGCATGTATGTACTGTGAAAAACACGGCAATGTTTTTCACTGGCAGTTCTTTAGGAACATGACTATCAGGTTTCTTTTCTTGCATTTCCAAGGGTGTTTTCTCTTATTTCGTGGTAAATCATTGCCTTATATCTGACTAGTACCTATAGTTTCGTTTCAGGTCAGTTCCTGTTAGCGCAGATGGAGCTATTCTCAAAGCAGTGCAGGCCTATATACAACCAAGACGACTCACAGCTGTACTGCTCTGTGGCTCAGGAGCTACAGCTCCCTCAGAGAGGCCCATACATCCAGCGGTCAGGCAAAACAACACCCCCACACCTATCAGAAACACCCTTCCAGAAGCACTTCACCCTCTTGACTACAAAATTCCTGGACACTGCCAGTCCAGCTGGAGCCCTCCTTACAGGCTATTGGAGATAGAACACCTCTCCTGTCTCGAAAAGAGTTTAGCAAGCCAGCGCCATCCATTTATCTTTCTCACAGATCCACAAAACATTTTATCCTATCAAACACATTTCTCTTGTGCTAGATGTTTTCTAGATGTTTTCTCTTTCCAAGCTTTATACCATGTATAGTGGCTCATGCTGCTTGGCAGATCACGCAATCCTACCCCATCACAGCTCCAAGCTGCACAGGTGCTGCATGGGGAGGAAGCGAGTGGGTAAGGGCATGTACAGAATCCCACCATGCCACAAAAGACCCTAAGTCACTGCTCTACAAGGTGCTAGTGAAGCTAGAGTAAGGGGGAAAGACACACAGAAGGATGGAGGGACAGGATTAGAGAAATGGAGTTCTCTTCAGATGTTGGAAATGTAGAGCTGGGCTTAGAAGTAAACAGCATATTGAAATGTTTTTCTTCTAGGAGTATAGCGAATTTCAATAAATATACAAACAAACAAATAAACAGATCAAAGGGACAAACCAAGAGAATTCTCCTTCTTTATCTCACCAAGCCTGACACTTGGCAAACCACTACTCCTGAGATGGGCAGGAGTGAAAACACAGCCAAAGATTTCATGTCCACTGATGAGCTCTCTTTCAAATGCAGTTTCAAAGGGTCAAGTCTCTCAAAAATAGGAAACACAGCAGATGCTGAACTGCCTGAGTTCTGAAATCTTAGTGACACCTTGGGTTATGTTCTAGCTTTGCCCTTCCTCCTATTTTTGCAATAAATTTCTCTTTTCTGCTTTACTTCAGAAAGTTAGGAACGATATACCCTTTTGTCTCACCTTCTCTGAACTGTACTGCTATGGTAAATTACATTTATGGACATTCACTCTACTCAAGAATTTCCATCTACAAAACATTATGTTGACATTTTTGCTTTCTTGAGCATGGAGAAAGAGGGGAAAACAAAAGCAAAGAATGTATTCCAGTTGATGTGTATTTTCTCCTAATTACATCCCAAATCAAATTACATTTCTCAATGCTGTTAAATCTATTACTTCCTTCTTTATTCCATATTAGCATAAAATCTAGCTACTGCAGATTTAAATACATGGACAGAAAGAAAATGCTGTTGTTATCAAATCAGAAAGTGAAAAGAAATAGTCAGAGTTGGGATTTTTTTCCTCTTATTTTAAAACTTTTCAGGCTTTCTGCAAGCCTCTGAGTACTTCAGGGTGTGACAGAGAAGGCTGAGGAGCTGAAATAGATGAGCTTTGCTGAAGGTTGCTCCTTAGTGGGATTTGGGAGACAACCAAGAATCATTTCCATTACTGAAAAGATTAGTAATGCCACAAGGCTCAATCCACAATAAAATAAATAAATGAATAAAAACGGCACTAAAAGGACAGCTTCATTATGAGGAGATTTCTATTCTTTTCTTCACAGACTGGAAAGGACAAAATGTCATAATCTTGTGTTTGATACACTGTCTTTTTTATCTTTAAATAAACACCTTTGGTTTTTAAAAATTATCATTATGTACAGAATTCAGAAACACTAATCATTAGATAAAAAATAAGGAAGAAAACAGATAATGGAATGAAATAAGCTGGAAGGAGATTCATTTAGGGAATTAATTTACAATGCCAAAATTATAATTGCCAACTGATTAACACATTTTTTTCTCACTCTTATGGGCATTTATTTTTAATTTATTAATTTCAATGCTCATTATACCTTGATTACACTCTCTTTTGGGAGGAAATAAGATTTGAAGTGGTTTCTATTTTTTTGCCTGTTTTATTGTTTCCATACAGTAATTGTATGTCATGTACTTGAATCTGTTTGTGCTTTCTCTCACTTGAGGTTCTATTTTGAGTTGGCTGTATTTGGGGGGAACAAACATGTTTAAGGGCACTTGGTTGCAAATCAATCACTGAGTGATAAGAGCTAATTTGAAGTGGTAGTAGCATCTGCTCCAGGCAGCAGAGTGTCCTTGTGGCATTGCTAATGCACTGTGCTGAGTAAAGCAGTAGCAAATACAAAGGTTACCCATAAAATGCTCTAAAATTGCAGGTAGATTTCTCAAAAAGAAAGGTAATTTCCCTGTTCTGTAGAAAAACTGCTCTGTCCTAGGTCAGTCCCATCTCTTTTATCTACCAACATTTCTACAAAGGCCGTCATTATTATTGCCATGAAGAAACTGCAGGAAATGCAAAAACTACCAGGCAAGATGATCTAGTTTATTGGTTTCATTATTTTAAGTGATCTGCCTATGGAGTTGTTTATATTCCAGTCATCTGGAAACACTCTGGCACCCTACTGAGTACTGCAACAAGAGCTGTAAAGGGGTGGACAAGACTTTTTTTTTGGAACTAAGATTCAAAATTCCAGGCTCTTAAAAAGTTGCTTTCAGCTGCAGTCTATATGCAGTTTTGCCAACTGTAATAACAGCAAAGTAACAACACGTTGCCTTAACCGGAAACAAGAGAAAGAGCCTATTTTCTTTTATTTTTTGTATATGCCATAGTCCAGTATCCTCACACATACATGCGCATCTCTACTATGGCTCTGCTGATGTGTGGGGACTTGCTGAAATATCAATTCAAAGATTAAATTTACAATTTAATCATAGTTTATTCATTTTCTCTCTATTTTCTAGTGTGGCTCTGTTACAACAGAGGACCAAGATCATGATCATCTTTCTACCCTTATCCACAAGTCACAAACTCGGGGCTAATACCAAATGCCTATAATTATGAACGTTTCCTTTTCCCACGCAAGCCCACAGAATAGTGGCTGTCTGTGGGTGCAGTAACAAGAGCTACTAATAGTCAAGACATACAGATCAGATCCTCTAAGCACATTGACCTTGAATGTAAGAGAATTTTGATTTCTTAATGCTTTTTTAAGGTAGAAAAGATTCATTCTTCTTATTTCGATTCCAGTTTTTACTTTCTCAAACTTCTCAAGAGAACCAGCAACATTTATCCTACACATTTTTAAAGGATAAAGTTGAGATTCTCACTAAACAACTTACTATAGACCCAAAGCTTTGTTAATATACTGAGTATGGCTAGATTTACAATAAAATTATGAGCTGATTTTTAACTGAGTTCCTACATTCATTATAATTTACTGCAGCTGTTATACCTCTGGATTATTTTTAGAATTTATATAAATACCTAGGCTTTGTAGGAATCTGACTAAAATGCTTGCCTCAATAATGTTAATAATGTGTTAAAGTAGAAAGGTCCATGGGTTAATTCTATGCTTAGTAAAGATGCAAAGCCTCTTAAACATCTATATGTGTTTATTCTAGCTTTTTATTTTTATTTTTTAAGATTATGGAAAATTATCTGATTGTCTACAAGTCTATGGAGCTGGATGACATTACTCACAGGTCCTGAAGGAACTGGGTGATGTGGCTGCTAAGCTACACTCCATCATATTTGAAAAGTCATGGCTGTCAGGCAAAGTCCCTGGTGACCGGAAAAAGGAAAAAATCATTCCCATTTTTAAGAAAGGGAAAAAGGAAGATCTGGGGAACTACAGGCCTGTCAGACTCACATCTGTGCTCAGGAAGATCATGGAGCAGATCCTTCTGGAAGCTATGTTTAAGCACATGCAAGACAAGGTTATCCAAGACAGCCAGCATGGTTTCACCAAGGGCAGATCAGTGACATAGATAGTGGGATCAAGTGTACTGTCAGCAATTTGCAGATGGCACGAAGATGAGTGGTGCAGCTGACACAATACAAGGAAGGGATACCATTCAAAGGGACTTGGATAGGCTTGAAAGGTAGGCCCACAAGAACCTAATGAGGTTCAGCAAAGCCATATGCAAAGTGCTGCACTTGGGTGGAGGCAATCTCAGATATGTGTACAGGCTGAGTTAAGAACTCCCTGAGAGTAACCCTGTGAAGAAAGAGCTGGTGTCCGTGGTCGATAAAAAGCTGGGCATGGGCCAGCACTCTCTGCTCGCAGCTTGGAAGGCCAACTATATCCTGAGCTGCATCAAAAGATGGGTGGGCAGTAAGCTGGGGAAAGGGATTGTCCCGTTATTCTGCCCTTGTGAGACTCCATCTAGAGTACTGCTTCCTGACCTCAGGTTCCCAGCACAAGAAGGACATAGAGCATGTAGCAAGTCCAGAAGAGAGCCACACAAATTATCAAAGGGCCGGAGCTCCTCTTCTATGAAGAAAGTTGATGGAAGTTGGGCTTGTTTAACTCGGAGAAGACCCATGGGAGATCTCATTGTGTCCTTCCAGTAATTAAGGAGAGCTTACAAGCAGGAGGGGATCAACTTTTTATATGGTCTAATAGTGATAGGACAAGGTGGAATGGCTGTAAACTAAAAGAGGGGAAATTTAGGTTAGACGTTAAGCAGAAACTCTTTACCTTGAGAGTGGTGAGGTGCAAGAACAAGACGCACAGAGAATGCCAGTACTAGTATCAAAAACAACGTTGGTTTTTGTTTCTTAAGAGTTTCTTAAGGTAACCTGACACACAGATGCCTGCTTAGAATCAGATTTACCAATCCAGATTTGTAGCTCAGATGCTGGACTACAATGTACATTCTCATCTAGGCCATTTACTTTAGCGACATCTCCAACACTGCCACCTATATTACATAGCTGGTATGTATATACTTTTAAAATTATATCCATCAAGATGAACATTAGGTACTGATTAAGTCATATCCCGCTCCTACACTAAGGTTTCTATTACAAGTGTAGTTACAATAATAAGACTGTGTTGTACTTACAGCAAAAAGTTGTTATCATGGGCCTAAGTGGAGCAACAAGGCTGCAAATTTGCAACTACATGGGAAAGTTAGCTTTAAGTAAAATAAGTAGTAAAAGGACACTTTTACAAATACTGTTCCATTCCATTGGGATTTTTGTTGGCAAAAGCACATCAGCAAGGTCTCACTTGTCTCGGAGTGCAGAATTAGCTCTAAGACAAACTAATCAATTTAAATCTGTACTAACTGATTCACTGGGCTTTCAAGCACTCTCAAAAACGGGAGCAAAGCTCTGGAAAGACTTTTGAGGTATGGAAAACAAAAATCATCTTTAAGCTCATCTGAAACGGGCTTTATCTCCACACTGACCAGCTTTTAACTTCAAAGATAATACTCCTATAAGGCCAACAGTCAAAAACTCAGGCCTCTTTGCAGTTCTTTGATGATCTGTAAAGAAGGTGGAAATGTGAACTGTCACATACAGAGGAACAAATCAAATCTGTTTCCTCAGGGGTAGCAATCAACAGACTTTCTTCAGCAATACCTAAATCTATCAGCATAGCTGTCTGTTACATCTATTACCAGCAATAACCTTTCCGTCTTATCATTTTCCTCCATGCAATGGACCCACTTCCATCCTTACTCTTTAAAGCACTCTTTATGGTTGTTTTAGTTCTTTCCTTCTCCAGCAGCTTTATAAAAAGATGTTCTTGAGAAAGGAAATGCACGTAGGTGGAAGAACGAATGCACTATCATTGTTGTTATTTTTGTGTTAAAAGAAACAAGGATTTAGCATTCTGAAATGTGAAATATAAGATTTAGACGAGGTGTGTAGCTCAGAAAAATTATTCTATTCCATTCCAATATCCATTATCCAATCATACAGCATCCTTGGTCTAAATAATTTTAATTAAGCAATTCTACCTTCAGTAGTAGCCATTACAGGAAGATAATTGACTGCATCCGTAATGAAGCATTCTGAGGGTGCTAAACAAACAGCAAGGTTAATTATCTGGCAGTAATGATTGTTATGGAAGTGCAACACTGGCCAACTAAGTTTCCTGTTCTCCTGCAGTACACTTTCAGTAAATCAATGTAATATCCGTGGCTATATATATTGTCTTACTGCGTAGCCGTATTCAACAAAGGAAGCAGGAAGCCACCAGTCAGGAGAACACAGAAATAAATACATTAAAAATATGACATTTTATTAAATGTGTTTTATTCAACTATTAATTTTTATTAATTTTTTTCATCCCACTTTGACTTAAAAAGTATTTTTTCAAACTGTATGTACGTCTGACAGCAGAAGCTGTATTTAAGTTAAGACCAAGTCCCAGAAGTTTATATTATCCACCATATAATCCCAAAATGGATCTGATAATTTTATTTGCACTCAGCTTCTGCTTTCACCTTTCTCCTTCTTAACAATAAATATACTTACACTAAATTAATTGGATAGATCACATTTGGATTTTGTACATTTACATTTAAGGTGTTGACAGTTCATGTGTTTCATTCTCTCTATATCACTCAATGCTAATAGTGACCTCTGTGTTTCTCTGTGGACAAAAATTACTTTAAATTCCTGACAGTGTTGAGGTTTTTTGGTATTAAAAATAAATGTACGAAGTCAAGTGTCTTTGACCTTTAACTTGGAAAAACATCAAAAGCTAGTTTTATTTTAGAGTTTATCTTATTCTTCAGTGATACAGAATCCTAGCTTTAAATCTAGAAGTATGCAAATAGGATATTTTCATTCCCAAGACCACCAGGCTATTCCTGCCTTAATTGCAGCAATTCAAAAATGCAGAAGTGTATCTTTATGTGAGTTTCTGAAAGAAAATCCAGAAATAGCTGTTATCTCAGAACAACCCATTATCATGTACTGGCATGTTGGAATTTAGACGTAGAAACAACTATGCATCTTCTTCTGGGAGGGTTGGAGTATATTGTTGGTTTGTTGTTGTTGCTTTTTACTACTGAATACCCATATCTGATTCACATGAAATTCTGACATTTGGATAGAGGTATTGGGTATGTGCAAGTTCTTTTTGTTAATGGGCATCTCCCTCATTCTCCATGACTTTTCAAAGGTGATGAGAGAGGTTCAACAATCACTTCTGACCGCTCCCTCAGCACATGTGGGTGAGTTGCTCTTTGATCTGTTGAGACTGAAGTTTGCACAAGTTTCAGGAACTTGTCCATAATTACTGACCCAAGGACAGTACTTCTGAGTGATAAAGACACAAGCCATTTCACTGCTTCAAATGTATTTTTGTACACCTTAAAAAACAACTTATATGCAGCCTAATAACTGTATTTGGCAGCATAAGACAACATTAAACAGTTTTCCAGATGATAGATAATGAGTAAAGTACCTACAGACAAGGAGCATATGATCAGCAACAAAAGCTGTCTGAAATTATGCTAAGTATTTTGTCTTTTTTTTTTTCCTCCTCTACATTCAGGTGGTGACATCTTTAGCATAATCATCATTACTTTTCTTATGATGGCAGAAGATCTGATGCAAGAGGCCCTCAACTCTGACCGGAAGCATGAATTTCACAGCAGTGCACGCACAAAAAAAGAGTAGAAAATAAGAAATGTTGGAGCTGAGCTGAGAACAGAATCTTCCGTAAGTCACCTCGTTGTGGAGAAAGACCCTGGTAGGAAAGGATGAAGTGTTTTTCATCAGATGCTAAATTCAATGGTAGCCAAAAGCAACCCAGAAATTCTTGTGAATTCAGACTGAATTTGAAAAAGAGTTCTAGGAGAGGAAAAAAAGAGACAAAAAAGAAGTAGCTACTTTTAAACATCACAATGTTTTAATCTTTTTAGAACAAAACATTTCTTTTAGAAAGGCTTAAACATTTAAGGGGATCTCAAAAGTATCCAACACTTTAATTTGCTGTTGAAAAAAGATGAAAAAAAAGTTATCTGAAAATTTAATCTCCCTTTCTAAAGGACATTCTAAATCCACTCTCATATCAACATTCCCAGTGGCAAGCTGTTACTGGCATTAAAATCTCAGATTAAATGTTTGTTTGTTTTCGTTGTTTTAGTGATTTCTTCATGCTATTTGTAAAGCTTTGGCTTATCCCAAAATTTTAGCTCCAGTGGTTTTTTCCAAGGTTTACTGCAACCTTTTATATTGTTCTCTTGCTCTCAATCAGAGTTCCAAACATCCTCAGCAGTTGTGATCAGATGCTTTAATAATGATACAAGTTGCTCAATTTTTGACCTAACTATCCTCTGTATCAGGCAACTTCTTTAGCCCCGTGTTTTAACTCACCTTCAGAAGTGACCGTGAAGGTTTCTCTTCCCAAGTTGGAGAAATGGACATTCTGGTACAATTAATGACATGCTCACATGAATATCAAAAGCTGGAAAACAGGTCAGTGAAATCATCCTAAAAGTAAAGATAAAAAGATGAAGTAGAGATAAAAGATAGAGATACCTAAGAAAGTAATAGATATTTAAAAATAGATAAAATAGGTATCTAAAAGCAGAGATAACTCTACTGTCTGCAAAAGTGATTCACTCAGACAAGTTATGTTAAATGAACCTGCTTTAGTTACAAAGGAAGAGGTTGGAAGCAAAGAACAAGGAAGGATGGCAAAAGGAGAAGCTTTGGTTCAGTCCAGACAAGACGACTCCTGTCAGAACCACCTTTCTACCCTCATCTTCAGCTGCTGTTTCACTTTCTAGTTGTTTTTTTCCTATACCTCATTCTCCTTCTTCTTTTTAAACATTTCCTGTTACAGTCTGCTAGCCCCTCCGATGGTTTTCTTGAAGCCTGTCACATCACTGTAGCCTTCAGCATTTGATTTAGAACAGAATGCACTTTGTATGAGGTCTCTCCAAAGGCATGTCAGCTGTCACTTTCACAGAGTTCACACAGAATGACCAAAACACTTGGGAAAACTATGTTTTCAGCTGTGTTCTCAAAACATGAACATAGAATTTGTTTGCTCCAGTAAAAATTACAATAAATGTCTATAAAGAAATGAATGCAAGGGAAAATGTGAACCAAACAGGACAGAGGGTTTAGCGAAAAACGAGTAACTTTGGAGGTTTGGAAGTTCTGCTCTGACATGCTCTCAGTCACGTAAGGTGGTTTATTTGAACCTTACCAAGAAATATACGAAAGCCTTGGATCTGGAAAAGGGGGTCAGAAATACTGCAGCACTCATCCAGGACATAAGCTCCTACACAGAGGCAGGGAATAGAAACAGAGAGAAGCAAGCAAGATAGAGCTGCCCAAACTTCTCCCAGCTGATACAGCTTGAATTTACAGTAGATGCTTAAAGCAGTCCTTTGTTTGCCTGCCCTTTATTTCTTTCTGGCACTATTTTCTGCAGTGAATTTTGGCACCAGAGAAGGGCAAATGCTTAGATGGCAGAAGCCCAAGTTGTTAAGCTATGGATGAAGGAGAAATAAAAACCATTTGGCTTTCCAGATGCCCATAACTTGCAAGAAGTTTCTTGTCTGCTGTATCCATACGAGATAAGCCTTGTTCATCTATAACCAAGTTAACTGCTCTCACAGACACACATGCAGAGCATTCTTCCCTCTTTGTTGCAACCTCATTTCAGCAGCAGCAAGAGAGCTCACTAAATTTCAGATCAGGATATGCATAAAACAATACGCAAAGCAAATTCAGGGTAAGATGGAAACATCACTTAAGGCTTTTTGCCATGACATTAGACAAGCAATACCCAAGAAGAGCTGTAATGAAACTAGAAACAAGATGGCCACTGGAGAACATGGGAACAAAGCAGCCTGACAGAGCAGGGCATAGGACTTGTGTATGAACAGCATGTAGAACAATGTGAGAACTCAGGTCTAATGTTCCTGGTTGGAAAAAAATTGTAGGAAAATGAAGTAAATCAATATCTGTTTTGTTGGCACTAGATATCAGGGAAGGTGCTAAAAAGGTTACTGCAAAGTAAACCAAAGCAAAGCAAAATAAAGTAAAACTAAACAAACAAACAACAACCCAGAGTCTTTTCATATTGCAAAACTTTAGTGTTTTCTGCAAAATATACAGAACACAAACTGTATAGGAGTACAGAATGTCTGGTTGCTGTTTTCTCTCCAAACAACACACAGTTAAACTGCCCTGAGTTAGGACATTTCATCTTCACACTGGCAACTGAAGTTTACAAAGGAAATAAAAGTCAACTTCGGATAGACAGAGAAGTAGACTAAGTCATGTCTTTCCTCTCCTTGCATCTCAGAACACGTTTCACCTAGGAAATGCAGTGTTAAAAGTGTGTTCTCTTTACCGATGACAAGTACAACTGACCTGTGGAATTTCAGGGCTTGATGCAAAAGAAATAGGAATGCATATGTTAAAGTTCCAATGCATCTAAAAATATAAGCATTAAAATACTTTCCTGGTTTTTAGCCCCTTCAGGCTTTCATCCCTTACAAGGGACTGCTTAAGCATTTTTAAATGCTTTAGACTTCTCAAAACCAATGTATAGAGATCTGAGGCCAGCTGTTTTGACTGATCTACCCACAAACACAGCACAAACAGTCCCACCAGCCAAGTATTCCCAAAGAGAGGCAAACACATTCTCCTGCCGTCTGCTGAGAATAGAAAACTCAGATTGTTGTAGCACATGTTGGCACCAAATGGAACCAAATAAGTGCTAGAATGAATAGCAGCCACTTCGGAGATTTGGGAATACTAAAATGTGTTTCATGTAAGGTAAAATGGGGAGATGCAAAGCTCAAAAATTGGTACATTTAGTACTTTCCCTTAAGTTTCATCAGAAAGCAATATATTTCCAGCAATTACAGGAACAAAACAAAGAGAAAACAGCAGCTTGTGGTAAAAATACATGTATTAAACCTATTAATTCCTTTCAGGATGATGAAAAACATCTTTTGATGTGACAGTCAAAAGACAGATAGGAAAACAAACCATCTCTACAGCTGTCAAGAAGGTTGAAAGCAACACCTATGGACATTTCTTAAAGGGATATTTTAATACAAGGATGAGGCAACTGACATAGTGTTTAACTTCAAATTGAATTAAACGAATTGCACAACGCCGGCGGGCCCAAATCAGAGTTTGGCTCTTCAACAGATTCAGAAGGTAGGAAAACATCTGGACAGATGCTGGACAGCCCAAAGCAACACTGAGACCAGAGGCTGCAGCACTCTGACCCAGCCAATGCCATGCAAATATACTCACAGCCGAGAGCAACAGCCTATCAGAACAGAGTACAGGAAACAGAAAAATAATAATAAAAAAAGTCACTTCTTCCAAGATTCAATATAATTATTAAAAATAAATAAATAAATGAATGAATAAATAAATAAAAGCATCTTGCACCATTCTTGAAAAGGAAGATGCTTATGCTTTTGACCCACAACGTTCATTTGAGACCATCATGTCTTTTGCCTCATGATTTATCCACAGAAAGCATTTGAAAAGTGATTTACTTTTCAGCGTCTCACAACAGACAAGCAAACCAGGTCAGCATAATACTATGGATTTTTCTTGTTTTTCCTCCTGACTGGACAGCTTCTGTTTGACAAGAGCAAAGTTCTGATGGACAGACAGCACATTACAGTTCTTGAATATATATCCAAGTAGCTGTATGAGAAATCTTACACATAATCGTCCACATTATGACTACGCAAAGACGAGTAAGACTTATTTTTCAATAAACTAAACGTGCAACAGAGGCTGTTCTGCCTTCCTCATTAAGCACATGAAAAACTATGGGGAAAACATGTTGCAGTCAATAAAACATTGCTTCTTACCATACAGAAGTCACCTTTAAACAACATGATATTCAGATGAAAAGAGGAGAAAACAAGGGAAGAAAAGCTAACAGTTAGAATTATAATCTTCAGCAACTTGGAAAAAGTCATGCAGTTCAGGCATAAGTCAATGATGCAAATCAATTTCCAACAAAGCACTGGCATTCAAACAATTGCTATTCTCTTGCTGCATATTGTCTTTCTTTCATTTCCAAAACCATTAACTGAGAGTTTTGAAGTTAGTGATAAAGTGAGGATTATGATCTTCACATTAGCTCTGGTTTCCCTCAAGTTACTTGCTTTCCACACCAAAAATTCATCTGCATATGATCTGTTACTCATAAGGTAAAGAACAAGCAGCTGAAGGACTGACTATCTCATAGCTGAGGTTCCAAACCATTTTGATCACGAACCATAGAACCACCAAGGTTGGAAAAGATTCATTGCCAAATTTTGTTTTGTTTTCTTTCAGAGTATAATACATTTTTAACAAACTTTAAAATTGCAAACCCAAATTGATCTACTGAAGAATCATAAAAAATATTTTCTAAACTGATCACTAAATGTCATACATTGCTGTTGTAGCAAACTCCTGCTCATAGATACTTGCTTCCAGCTTTCCTTCTGCCTTCATATGAGAACTGCCTTCATATGCTCTCTATAACTTCCTGAAGGGAGGTTGTAGTGAGCTGGGGGTCGGCCTCTTCTCTCGTGTCATTAGTGATAGGACCAGGGGGAATGGTTTCAAGCTACAGCAGGGGAGATTCAGGCTGGACATGAGGAAGTATTACTTTTCAGAAAGGGTGGTCAGGCACTGGAATGGACTGCCCAGGGAGGTGGTGGAGTCACCGACCCTGGGGTGTTCAAGGAAAGACTGGATGTTGTGTTGAGGGACATGGTTTAGTAGGAGCTATTGGGAATAGGTGAACGGTTGGACTGGGTGATCTTTTAGGTCTTTTCCAACCTTGGTGATTCTATGATTCTATGATTCTATGAACTGGATAACATAGATAAAATTCTGGTGATGTTGGGGGTAGAAATCTCTAATTTAGGGCATAGGAGAAAGAGAAAGATGAGCCATTGAGAACAGGCAGTTCAGGAAACAATAACAGAAAGGAGATGGTTCTCATTTAATAGGTAAGTGTAGAGAGAATCCTGGGCACCTCACTGCCCAGAGGCGAAGGCCAGCAGGGAGCAAGCTAACAAGTGCAGCACACATTTTAATGGGTGCAGTGATATGCTGCCCTAGAAGAAGCAAAACCCATTACCAAATACAGTGGCAGGTAAAGTTACAAGGTATAGAATTTAAGAAATTTGCCATACCAGAGGTAAGGAAGGCGTCTGACATGTCTCCAGATATTTTGACTCTGAGCTGTTGATTACTTCATTGCCTTTGGAGATCCAAGCCCATCTGAGAACAGATACAGCAAAAATGAGAAACTGCCTATTTCATTTTGCCAAAATGACAGCCTCTAACAGTCACAGTTATGCAATTGCCTTCTTTTTCAATAATACGTCAATATTCAGAACTCTTAATATAAGAACTCTTTTCCTACAATCAAACAGTAGTCTTAAAATGACCCCATTTCATTAAAAATCTAAATAAGGTAGTATCTGTTCATAAGAATCCTGTGTTTAATTAACAAAAATACTTTAAGATGGGTGAAAGAGTTGGTGGTCAGTTACTTATCCCTCTGTCATAGACTTCATTCAACCAGATCTGAGTATTACAACAACAACAACAACAACAAAGGCTGTAATTATCTATGAACATTAAAAAGTCTTTAAAATTAATAAATACTAATTCTCTTTGTATTTGCAATCTAATCAAATTCTTAACAACTGTTCTAGTGAAATTAAATATTCTGATTTCAGCAGTACTGAAATTACATTAATATGTACAGTCAAACACTAGCTTTCTTACATATTATTCTGAATATAACATAATACATTCATATAATAAGTCAGTAGAATTGGTTTTATAAAACCGAATGAGTGTTTGATCAGATTACAAGAGCACAATGTTTATATAAGAAATATTTAAGTAGGAAAAAATCTGGAAGAAGCTACAATAATTTAACTGAAAAATAAGAAAAAGAGAAGTATTTTCTTTTCCACTGGCATGAATAGAGGCAGGATTTCATTCCAAATTCTGCCATTTTCATAATATCCCTTGTACTTAGACTGAAGCATCACATCTCAGTTATGCCCAGTGGCTTTCTGCAAGCCATTACTTCTTTCAGCAACGTATGGCAGTTCTCACACATTATCCTCACAGACTCATCGGTGCCCAGGCTCTACTTCAGAACTCTGCCAAATCGTTTTTGTACTTACTCTCATAAAGAAGCAACATCTACTTTTGGCAACAATAATCACAGTTTGCTATTGATACAAACCACAGTTTTTCTCCACACATAGATTAGAAAGCACTGACAGTAAAACACTGGCAAAATATTTAGACAAAAACACATAAATGTTACATAACAAATACTCCTATTTAACTCCTTGCTTTATTCTAACATGATTGTTCAAACACTGGCAAATAGCAAATCCACACTGCTTTAAACGGTGCTTTGTTGAATGCTGTATATAGTTACTGATCCTCTGTTAAGCATGCCAGTGCTGAGGGATTTAGGGTCATTTGAGTCTTAATCCGTATCATTCTTTGAGAATGAAACAGAAGGTAACAGACTGTGGAAGCAACACAGAAAACATATTTTATACAGAAAAGTAACATTATTTTCAGATTCATCATCTAAATGGCTATAGAAATATATGGCACATTAAAATAGATCACAAGAGTCAAGACTTTTATTCAAAGCAATACACACCTGAAAAGTTTCCCTGAATATTCAGAACATTCAGAAACTCCAAAAAAAAAAAAAAAAAAGAAAAAGAAAAAGAAAAAGAAAAAAAGATGTTTAAGATTTCAAGGTCAAGATTAAAGAGTCCACACAAGGATCCAGACACAAAAAGTTGTGCTGGGCACTGTGCACAGCTTGTTGGAAAGACTGTACCCAGCCTTGTGTTGGCACTCAGGTGATGCACCAACAGACACCGATCACCTTGATAAAATATCAGGTACTATCATACTATGGATTTTACCTACCAAAATCAGACCAGACAACTAGATGTCTCTTGCTTGTACTAACCCGCAAAACTGGCCAAGTGAAGCAGTTTCAGGCAGAGCAAAGTGTTCAGATAAGTGTTCAGCAGGTAAAAGGACAAATATGATCCCCAGCTATTAACTCTCATCAAATTACTAATTGACTCAAGGTAACTATGAAAGTAATATGTGTTGCATCATGCAGCAAATGCAGAGCAGAGCATCCCACGTACTCTGTAATCATTTCAACCTTAGGCTATGTTTTAAGGACAGAAAGGTCAGTCGCTCATCTGGCTCAGTGCTGAAATCAATGGAGCAATCCTGATTGACGCAAGCTGAGGATCTAACTAATGAAGACAGTGACGTTTACAGGTTTACCTGGGGAGCTGCCCTAAGAACTAGTCTTTTATGGTTTAACAGCAATCGGTACGCATATTCTGTTACTACCACATAACATTAAACTGATGGCATCACTGTCCCAGTTGGTCACTCAAGCTGTGCAGCACATTTCAGTCTGCAGGGCTGAACATACTGTTCCATTGCAGTCACTGCCATTAAAATATTATGCCTGAAATTAATGCATTACACCTTGCAGACTAATGTTCTCTAAATCAGACTGGATTTATCTAGGGGTATTTTTAGGCAAAAATACATCCTCACAAGCAATGTAATGATCAGCACTTTTCCCCCAGCTGCTTTAATATGGAATAAAGCCTATGAAGTAATTAATATTTATGAAGTAAATTAGTTCCTGTTAAACCCAAAGTCACAAATATATGGGATTTGAACTATAAAAATGCAAACCTAAACCAATATAATAAAAATACACTTACATACATATTAATTGTGAACTTTGGTCAAGTTGTTATATATTGCTTTAGTAAACGCAAAATTAATAATAATGCTGGTCTGCAAACTTTTGTATTGATCTGTATGATTTCTAGATTAGCCAGATACAACAGAGGAAGTCTCATTTTAGTGCATTAGGGCACCTTTGAAACTTGATCAGCAGGCTGACTCTTTTATGTCCTTCAGTTGCCAACACTGCCTCATTTCCACTGACAGAAGAATGCTTTCCCCTATTGGAATTCAGAGAGCACTATGCACAGAAGGACACTCCTTCCAAAGAGAACTGATATATGATTCAACCTGTATCATAGGAAGAGATAGTTTTACCCATTATTGAAGTGAAAACAACATACGCTGTTCCTGAAACATACATTCTCTATATATCAAGCCATTACAGAGAAGAATAAATAACACATTTTTATACGGTGCTTTTTATCATCAGATCTCAAAGTGCTTCATAAAACATGCTGTTCTACATATACTACACTAATAAAATATTAGAGGATTACAAATGTTCATATGTGAGTGGTACTAAAAACATTTCAGCATCAGAAAGATATTACAAGGTTCAGAAACATGAGAATTTAAGAGCTCCCATATGAATTCAGCAGGCTAACTTCAGACACCCAAGTCTGGAAATATTTGCTTTCATATGGACATAAAAGGAATCAGAAGAAATGTAAACTAATTCAAGCTAAATATAATATCTACCTAAATCATTATTAATGTTTTTATTAGCATTTGTTACTTCCTCTCCATTTCCAGATGGCACAGTGCATGACAGCATCAATATCTGTGCTGAAACACAGATTGAATGCTGCAAGGAGTGCCACAACAGCCTGGTTCTGTGGAAAGCTGTGCTGGTTCTTTTCATGCTGTGACAAGCGAGGAGAACAACTTTTTTTCCCTGTTTAGTCAAGAAGATTCCCTAAATCTGATTACACCTGGAGCAGGAGTACAGGAATGGAAGAAGATAAAGCATTCAGTTCCCAACTGTATTCAAGCAGAGACTGCAAATCAAAGTGTCGGACTGGCAGTTGAAGAGATCGCCACCCTTAGTTCAAGTTCAGAACTGCTACAGCTAACAGATGTGGAAAGGGGATCAGTCTGCTAAGTGCAGGAAACGTGCTAGAGAACAGTGTATTCTCCATAACAAACCCCTGCACCTCTTGTAGGGCTGGCTGCAGAGAGCCCAGGCACAGTGATTTCCAGAACATCTGACTGAGATCACCAGCTCATCCTATGCACACAACAACTTTCCATCATTCATCACAGTTTGTCTAAAGGCATTCTGCCTGGGGATATTATCTACCCATCCTCTAAAATGTGTTTAATATTCATTTTTCTCTCTTCCTCCTAAATTATAAAACTGTTTAGTTGACTCCACAACTCTTCCATCTTTTAAGCATCAAGGAAAAGCAGAGCTGCTTGAAAAAGTTGCAGGTAGTGTGGAATTTTAAACTGAACAAAGAACACATAAGCAAGCTTCAAGTAAATAATTTAGCTCTTGGCCTGAGGCATTACCTTTTATTCAAAGAAGCATAATTGGTAAAGAATTCTAGCAGAGTCATTTACAAAATGTTAACTATGCAATAGCAGAACATCCTGTTACAAAGCAAGATAATTATTTTGCATACCAGAACCTCAAAAGTAAATAGATGAATGCACAAAACCTTAGATGATCTTAGCAGATTAATGTATGGGTGAAGGATATCAGAGGCAATGTAACCCTTGAAAATATTCAAGACAAAATAAATAAATAAATAAATAAAAGAGAGAGAAGAAAAAAGTAGTGCTTCAATTTCTTAAGAACACATCTTTATTTGCTTTTCTTTTCTGCATTATCTCAAAACCTCCGTGCTGCACTGGAAAGCCTGCTTACGATCTTCATTAATGACAGGGATAGCAGGGCATAGTGTACCCAGAGCAAATTTGCAGAGCCTGGAGAAGAAAAAGTTTAGGAGTGATCTCATCGATGCATACTAACGCCTGAAGGGTGCAAAAAGGACAGAGCCAGACAGGGCACTCATTGCCAGGACAAGTGGCAGTGGGTACAAAGTGAAACACAGACTGAGGGGTCAGCTCCTTGTACTCCAAAAGCCGCCTGGGCATAGGCCTGGGCAGCCTGCTCTGGGTGTCCCTGCTCAAGCGGGGGGTTAGACCAGATGGTGTCCAGATTGCGCCCCGTCCAGCTTCAATCATTCTGTAGTTCTGTGATATAGATCCCATTTCTCCTTCATCTAGAAAACAGCTGTATTCCGGGCATGTATTCAAGCAATAGCCCACACTGAAAACCGTATTACATATGTCTCTCATCTGCGCCTTCTCCAACTCTGTGGTCACAGAAGGCACAATGGCTTTTCTATTTTCTATTTTCATCTTTTCAGTTTGCTTCCTTAAATTACTCAGGCAATAGCTATAGGGGTCTTCTGTCTCCATCCCCTTTCTGTATCAGTTCATTAACTTGGTACCACTTCGTTTTTTCACTGGATAACCTCTTAGAACATATTTACAACGTAATTTAATGAGCGTCAGGTTTGTAAGACATTACCTAGATGTAAAAGTTTTCTGGAATACTAGCTGTAAATCTTAATGCATTTGTCAGTACTGCTGAAAAAGAAGTCTGTAGATCTAAGATACATCACCACTTGTCTGTCTGAAAAATAGGATGTTTACTCTGCCAGGAGCCGCATGGCTGACCAGGAATTAATTTGGAATCATTTCCTGGACTGGCTGAGGAAAAAGACAAGCAGGACTAATGCAGAGCAGCATAATTAATCACAGTTAAATTAATATTTATTTATTTATTTATCTTCACGTTGTCTTATAGCTCCCATTTAAAGGCAACCTAGGAATTAGTATTTCGGTTTTTGTTTCCTTCTGCTTTGTTCAGGCAGTCTCTGTCTCTTTATTCTCTCCTGGCAGTGTTTCCATAATGCAGTTCCTTAATTTCAGGCTGCTAAATGCAAGTGAAGAAAATCACTTGCCTGGTCACTGTGTGATAAAGAAACCAGAAATACAATTAAATAAATAATATTAAAAAAAAACAAAACAACCACAGCCATATTCTCTTATGAGATCATGCTCTGCTGAACTAGCGAGGATGATGAAAAGCAGGAGGTGTTGGCATAGAAGTAGCTATGGAGATGGTCAGTCCATGCTTCTAACACCTATCTAGTCCTGACATCAGAGATATGCTGGGGAAGCAGTCAGAGTGTGAAGGAGTTAATGGAAGCTCTATTTCACGACTCAAACCTAATAAGGATGTATCTACCAGGGATGTAATTCAGAGCTTCTCTTTAAGAGCACGAAGAGACACAGAGCCCATCAGTCAGCCCTGGTTAAGAGCTCTCCAGGGCTCTCATTCACACAGAGGAGTATGTGGACAATTGGCCTCTTTCCCTTCCACTCCCCTAAAGTAACTTCATCAAAATTTTAATTCTCTCTATAATACTGCTGCTGGTCTCTTGTAGAGATTGTTTAATCCTTACTCTAGTCCAACCTTAATACTTAAACAGAAAAAAGCGAGGGAGGAGAAGTTAATTTTCAAAAAAAGCAGGCAGGGAAATTTAAAACTGTCAAAGCACATTCGCACACAAATACGGTGGTTCTTCCATTCCCTCACTGTTCTCTCCCACAGAAAAGGAGCAGTTTCTACCTCATCTGTCTGCAAAAACAAAATGTACTGTGATAGAGTGGATCAGCTTGGTGATAGGGTCTAAGAAAGCAACCAGTGCCCAAGTCTAACATCTGTTATTGGATACATCAACAAAGGGATCTCAGCTGTAGCTTCTATAATTGGGAGGCTAAAAGTGCAGCATTTTCCTGGTGGGCTGGTTGAACTTTAAGTACTTGGGAGTGGCCTTTATGGTGCCTGCTAATGAAATGTGGAAGTATCGCTGCACAGAGAATTTTACCACAGATCAACTGTAACACAGCATGCATGCTCATACGTACACATGGTTCCCTACACATGAATGAATATAGTACCCACATCTCAGCTTTAAGGACAGAAACTGTACTGTGTGGCACTGATTGCAGCCACCATGATAAACGAGGCCCATCATATCATAGCAAAATTCAAGACCCCTGCACCGGGCTTAGATATCTGGGGTTGGCACTGAGGAGGTGCACAGATGGGAGGAATCCTCCTCCTCCATCTGGAAGATTTCCTACTACACCTCTAGCAGCAGCTGCTTTGATGCACAAAAAAACACGTCCTCCTCTGCAGACCAAAGAAAATAAAGATCTCAGCAATGGCAAAACCCGGTTTTATATACTGTTGGTTCCTGTTCCCTTCTTATTGATATGATCCCACAAAGGAACAAAAAATCCTAACTTTCTGTAACTAAGTTCTTTGAAAATGGAGTTGCTGGTAAAGCAGATAATTATCCTAGAGAATAGGGAGGGGTACAAAGGGACCTCTACAATGAATGAAGCTTGTCAAATGACAGAAACACACATTCAAGCAAATTGCTGGTATTATTTTAAACCTAGAAATCAGTACATTATTTCATGCATCCAAACTGATTTTAATATATTTTTTAAAACCTTCTCAGGTACTCTAATACTGCCAAAAATATCAACATGATGTAAGACATACATTATGAAAAACATATACACATACCTCTGAGGAAGTATATTAAAATTGAAAGTTCAGATAGCTTTTCATATAGAAAAGTCAAAATCAAGCATAAGAAGAAGGCCTAACCAAAATATATTTAACTTCTGATTTGAATCATTTCACAATTTTTCAGGGGACGGGTTAATAAATTAATATTTGTACATTTTTACTGTCAAAAATACATTTCTCAACAGAAAATTCAGTCATCAGCAAGATTGGGCCAGGCCCAGTATGAAATTTAATTGCAGATTAAACCCTGTGACAGCAGCAATTCCAACCAGTCAAAATAAATAAATAAATAAAGCAGCTTTCACCAGTAGTTGTTTTATTGCGGAAACAGTCAAATAGCCCAACTAGTTATTGCTCTACAGCCGAGCCTTAAAAGCCACCTCGATTGTGCCCCTTCATGCTTTAAAAGCAAAGCAAACACAAGAGGCTTTGAGCTACTCAGAAAGCAACTGGGTTGTTTTTCACTGTGTGTCCATATACAAAGAACAGAACATTTTTGTGCAATTTGGGAATCCTGTGCTAGCAAAAGACTGGCACCAAGTTAAAAGGACATGGAAACCAATAAATGTTATGGACAGAGAGCTCATAAAAGTACTGCAATGACAACAGAATGCATACCAGCTATTCTCTTTCATATCCCTCGACATAGCTGTTCATCACCTGGGATTACTAAAGCTGTGACAGCCTTAGACAGAGACTGACAGCTGTCTGTTGTATAACTTAAAGTAGAAAGCCATCAGGTGTTTGTGAGCCTTCAGCTGAGAGAGGTAGACAAACAAGCCAAAGGGGTGCATAGTCATTATTATATAGATTATGATTGACTGAAGCTATGTGAAACTTCTGCAGAGAAGTAAACAAGTTCGTGCTGCTTTTACAATGTCTGATTTCATTTTAAATTGGAAACACAGATTAATCATACTAAAATATTCATAAAATTTGACTAAATTGGAGTACAAGATAGGACTGAGATTTTACTTCAAATCTGAATTGCATTCAGACTGTCAGAGCTGCACAGATTTTCAGCTCAAAAAATCAAAAGTTACCTTTGGATTTTTCCATTGATTTTATTTTCCCGTTTGTTTTACCTGAGTCATACAGTAAGTCTGAATAACAATCAAGTAAGAGGAGGTGTTCATAAATCTATACCAACTCCTGCATTACACCACTGAGAGAACACTGATAACTTTGGCAAAAACAAGAGTCATCCACCCTCACATGCACATGGACCTGAGTAAGTCATACTCTCCTGAGAACAGAACTATCCAGAGACTGGCCAACAATGACAAAATAAAATTTGGAAAAAACCCCATATGAAGTATTACTGTAGTATCATTTGAGACAAAGGAGGTGTTCACAAACATCTATTTAATGGCGTTCATCTCCTCTTATGATTGCCATCCCTGGAGAAGGTAAATGGGAATCATCTTTCTCCTACTTCTTCTCCCATGAGTACGAAGAAGCCTCATCAGACTAGTCATACCAGGATTACTAATGAATATTCCTCATTTTTCACAACCTTCAACAGGCTTATTCTGATCCCTTCAGCTCCCCAATATCTCTAGGGGAAGAAGAGATGTTTCTTTGCACTTAGTGGGTTTATTTTGAGGCTAATCTTAACACTATTCACTCTTATTTTATGGTATTTGGATTTGGCTTAACTGTGGTATTTCCTAATTGACTAATGTGTATGCTAGGCATTGCTTTGCATGACTTCTGGGATTACCACAAATTCTAAACTGTTTAAAATAATTTAAGCACAATTCACAAATGAAAAAAACAACTTTTAAATCCATATGCTTGCATGGGCTTCCGGGCCCTTGTGTTTTACAAGAAAATTTCAACTCCAAGTTTTGAAATCTCTTAAATTCAGGAACATTTATGCAGCACTTGCTGTGAATGACACTTTTCACTTTTCTAGAATTGGTGAGGTATTCCAACACCATTTATAACTCTATCCCTACTCAAGAATCACACCCTCAGGCAGTACTTTTCTTTAAAGGTACCCTGTGCTATTTCCTAACACATGCAAGCTGAAGGCTGTAGAAGATAACACATCCTTTTGACTTCAGCTCACCATTCAGTGGGGCTACTCTTGCTTGTGGGAATCTCAGAGTTGCTGAGCTGCAATGTAGTACTCTGTATTGTCACTGGGACAGTGGTTAAAATAAATAGCATTTACATCTGATTAATAAACATTGGCTATCACCAACATGGCCATCATTTTATGTTGGTTGATGTCTCCAATGCTACCAACTCAGTTCTAGCTCTCACATAGTCATCAGTTCTACAGATCTCTTGAATTACAGCAAACCAAAATAAATATTAAAAAAAAAATAGTACTTTCTATTGTTGAGATTTCAATCCCGTGTCAAGCACTAAACACCATCACTCAGTAAACATTGAAGGAGAAGATAAAACACATCTCAGTGGGATTAAACATTTGTTGACTCCTGATTTTTTATAGATACTGACTCATACAACGTAAACCAGCTCAAAAAAAAAAAAAAAAAAAAAAAAGGAAATGCACAATTGTTAACTCACAGTAGAACTAAAGGCTTTTTTCAATGGAAAGGGCTAGCCAGTAGATCCCGTTATTTCTCCAGACATCAGAGGAGCTCAGAGAAAGATGACAGTTCTTTTCTCAGTTCTGAGCTAAACCTGGGAATTCCTCAAGTGAACTTGTGCTTTAATAAGCCTTCTGGTTGAAGAAACCAGAAACTCGATCAAAAAGAGAAGCATTTCTGTTAGTATGGAAAGATGGTTTGAAAATTCGTATAGGAAAGAAATGTGATCTAAGCTCAAGCCAATGTTTTTATCTTCATTGATTTATACACATAATTTTATTGATTTTTATAATATTTATACATTTCACTTCAACGTGTCAAGTGCAACCTGCACTAACCTCAACTCACATTACATTTTTCAGGTACAACTTCTTATCTTTCATAACGCTTGCCTTTATCATGAGTAGTTACTGTAGATTATTTCAGCAAAGTTCATACCCAAATGACTCAAACAGTATTACCTATGAATTCTTGTAAAATTGGTATTTCATTTGGTCACTGAAGATGAGGGAAAGCACTATGATCTATTTCTACACAAATTCTTCCTTGCTTTCTAATATAATAGCATTTACTACAATCAGTATTTTTCTTAGAGATTCCTGCACTGGGAGGAACTATTCATTTTTTCCTGTACAAAGGAAAATGTGTAAGTGATTTGCATTAAGAAGAAAATACAGCTGGTCTATTTAAAAATAAATCTTTTCTTTAAAAATCACTGTATTATATACAGTTACTGTGACTATAATTCTTTCCCTATGCGCTGTTTTCAGTTGGACAACATTGACTTTCTTGGTAATTACAATACGCTGCACATCCACTTACACTACAATGGTGGCACAGGTAATTTATAAAAATCAAGTCTAAAATGTTATGGATAGTAGTCAAGAGGCAGACATGAATCATATTTCACACAGTTGCAGAATTTGTTATGATTAATTAAAGATTTTCAGTCAGACCTTCCTTGTTTTCATAACTCAATAAGGAAAGCACAAATTAAATATGAAGGTTCAAAGACACTGATTTTCTAAGAAAGGTCTTCTGCCAATAATGCAGGTGTTTAGGTGCAAGATATTTTTACAGTCTCACAGAGAAGATTACAGAACATAAAATCCTGAAGACTAACACTGAAACGTTATTGCATGGGAAAAATAAAAACAAGAAGAAAAAAAAAGAGAGAAACCCAAGCCATTTGTTTTTTTAGTTACTTGTATTTCCTTGTCTTCCAAATGGTTTTATTTTCTTCCTTGCTTACCACTCAGCTTTATACTATTATCTGAATTAGGAAAACAAACTGAACTCTAGCTTTATCACCACAAGAACAGAAATTCCATCACTGAGCTAACAATGGGGGAAATGAGACAAGACATTGCCAAGGTTTTGACAACCGCATCTCTGAGAACACTTTTCAGGGGTTCCTTTTGAAAAATATAAATATATTACCAACGTGGGGTTTAATTCTAATTTAATTAATATCTGTTTAAATACCAATATTAAATGAAAATGAAAAAAAAATCAGACAGTGCAAGAGTATTTCTTCATATATATGCATAGAAGCCCATTCCTCAGTGATTCAAGTGATTCATTTCCTCCACTAAAGATTGCTAGTATGTCTGTGGGACATTCATTCAATCACGTTGGAAGTTGCCAGTGCAGAATTCATCAGGTCTTCCAATATGGGACCACAAGAGCAAGCAGTGTATGTACTGTATTTTTACAGAAGATCCAACAGGGTGGAGATTTGGAGCTCAGTTTTATTTCAGAAATAGTTTTGATTTTACATTGTTTAAATAAACCCATTTAACATTTTGATACCCTGCATACATTGTAATCAGCATTTCTTTAAACATTATGAAAATAAAGCTCTCTTGAAGGATGCAATTTTAAAGTGTATGTATTAATCTCAGCAGCTGATGGGTGAAAATAATTCATGCTTCCGAAAGTTTCTCAGAAAGGTAGTTACTAAGGTTAATACTTCATTAATCACTTTGTATGTCAGAGGTATACATTTTTTTCTCTTAGACATCGAGCAAGATTTCTGGAGATAATAATAAAGTCAAGTGTTAAAACCTACATCACTGTCAATGACTTGCTGAACATATGAATGTATAGACTGATAAATGAAGAAAAGAGAACAGGAAAGATGGAAACAGCACTCAAAATGACATGGCGCTAATGAGCGCTGAACGTGGTTAGAGGATGCCAGTAATCTAGCCATCTGCTACAGACGGACAAAAGAACAAACAAGGTTAAAGGCATCAGAAGACTTCCAAAATTAATAGTTCACTCAACTCTTAACTGATGTTTTTTATTGTAGGAAATACTCTGTTAAGAGTCTGTGGAGACCCTAGATCCCAAACTTCATTTTAAGACTCAAGGACAAAATTTCAGAGATATAAGAAGATTGGACATAGGAAGGTGTCATGGTTTTATGTTTTTTGTTTTTTTCAGGTTTCAGTATTCCACATCCAAACATCATGTAGTGTATGGGGCATTAAAGTGTCACTGCCCCAATCCCAGGTACCTATCCCTGTACATTACAGCAGTCACG